>NC_056731.1:917414187-917494187 GCF_019279795.1 Protopterus annectens | reverse complement strand
CGAGAATAGATATTTCATGGCTTGGTAGGCTCTCCCACCTTTCCAAGGTTTACCGCAACCACCAAAAACTCAGATTCAGCTATTCATCCCCATATTAAGACAATTTTTAATTCAAGGGACAGTTCAGCCAGTTCCTCCAGAACACATGGGGAAGGGTTTCTACTCCAGAATGTTTCTGGTTCCAAGAAAGGACGGTCCCTGGAGACCAAACTTAGACCTGTCCTACCTCAGTCTGTTCCTCAATGTACTCGCCTTCAAGATGCTTTCTCTGCAGACATTACTGCCTCTTATCCCACCTCAGGCTTACATGGTCTCAGTAGATTTGAAAGATGCTTAGCTGCATATTTCCATTCACGCTTCATGCAGAAAATTCCTACATTTTTCAATAGGCTCCTCTCATTTTCAATTTTGTGCCTTGCCTTTTGGTCTCTGTACTGCACCCAGGGTCTTTACAATATGTTTAGCCCCACCGATTGCTCACTGCAGGCTGTTGGGAGTTCAGATTTATCCACATCTAGACAATCTCCTCATTCTTCAGAAGGACCCTCACTCCTTAACACTACATCTGCATCTGGTCTCTAGCATCCTGGAAACTTGGGGATTCACTCTAAATTTGCAAAAATCTCAGCTGAAGACATAACCTTTCTGGGTTGCAGGATACAGACAGATGTTCATCGTGTTTCACTGTTGCAGTCATTACATTTGGGTAATCTGCTGGCAGGTTGCCCTCAGTCAGCCTGATTAACAAAGTCTTGGGTCCTGCATCGGTTGCTGTCCCTTCTTCCATGACGTCCGGTAATCAGGGGTATAAAACATGCATCCGACACCATTACATCAGTCTTTCTTGCCGCACGGTGCTCAAAGCAGAATCAGTTTGCAAGTGCCGGTTGGCCGACTCCTGAAATTTTCGTTTTCGAGTTTCAGAACCAAAGTCTTCAACTTAAAGCTAAGTACCCCGTTGGGGAAACTTTTTTTTTGCTCCTTACTGATGGCAGTAAAAGTTAATAATTGTATTACTTGTGGGAAGCAAATACTTCATAAGGATTTTCATTTGTACTGTATTTATTTCTTGCCTAGGCCCTGACCACGACGTACCTTGCTGTCAGTTTTGTGCTTTATTTAATCAGCGTACTATCCATCATCGGCACATTTTTGCTTCAGAATATTTCAGTTCTCGATTTAATTATCCAGAAATTACGTCCGTTAGCCATCTGACTACCAGAATACTGAAAAAACGCAAAGAAAAGACAGAGACAGGCCATTGATGTCCAAAACTGCCGACAACACTTCTCCTAAGCAAGTCACCAGTACTCAGCTGAAAAAACACAAAGAAAAAGACAGAGACAGGCCATTGATGTCCAAAACTACCGACAATGCTTCTCCTAAGCCAGTCACCAGTACTCAGCGAGGCACTTTCGCAGGACCTGATACCCGCTACTTCTGTTTGGTAAAGGCCTCTACTGAGACCCATTCGGAGTCTGGTATGCCGCAAGATGCTTCACATATGGAACCCATGGATGTTTCTACCTTGAATGGGTCCAGAGCTGCTGAGCAGGCACCGGCTTCTGAGGGTGTATTCAGGCCTACAGACTTGCATATTAAACAGACTCCAACTACTTTGCTAAGGTCTAAATCTCGATCTATGTCTAAAAAACTGACGCCCAGGCCACGTGTTCAGGCCCCTTTGCCTAAAAAACAAATGATCAAAATGGCTGAAGATTTAATTACACTAATCAGGGGTAGTCAACCCCCCCCCCCCTCCAAGAGGCCTAGGATTGAATTTGTCTATGAATCTTCTGAACAGGACTCTCTTTCTTCTGACTCTATTAATGATCTGGATTTATCCATTCCTACTTATGAGGACTCTGATGCAGAGGATTCCATTCACTCTGCTTCTCCACCAGAGGATTTCTCTTTTGAGGAAACTTTACATACCTTAAGGGAGCATTTCCACTGGGAAAGTCAGGATTTCTCTGAATCCAAAAAGAGGCTTAGGGATTTCCTTCTTCCTCAGCATAGGCCTTTGCCTATACCTCCTGTACTAGATGTTGATGTGTTTTCGGAATCCAGTATGGACTCTGATTCCTTGCCTCCAGCCCCTAGCAAACCAGACAGGTACTACAGGGTTCCTGAGTCCCACAAATTACTTTTCAAAAATCCTGTTGCAGACCCTGAAACCATTTCTCAGCGGCCCAAGGGCATTAAGGCTTCTACTGCTAAAAATCCTACCCCTTGTGATAGAGACTGCAGGGCACTGGATATACGGTGTAAAAAGGTTTACACTTCTGCAACCTTAGCAATCAGGGCTTTAAACTGTCAATTCCATATGCTAAAATAGCAACAACATATCATGGGACTACTTAAACAGAAAATTATGATGATTTCTGACTGTGTGGAGAATAAAGATTTGCAGGAATTATTGCATTCAGCTGAACAAGTTGGCAAACATACTTTGCAGTGTGGTTTTGATTCTTTAGAGGCCTCTCTTGTAGGGCTGCTGTTACTGTGTCTGGGCTTAGAAGACATGCTTGGCTTAAGGAGCAATCTCTGCCTGATCATGTTAAAGCAAAACTTTTGGATGCTCCTTTACAGCAGGACCGTTTATTTGGCAATAAGTCTGAATAAGTGATAAACAAGATGGAAGATCAAGCTAAATCTGTGCAAACTGTGAAAGATTTCTTACAAGTGCAACCTCCTAGATTTAGGAGGCATTTGCCTACTAAGAACTGGTCCTTTCCAGCTCCTTCCAGAGCCACTATAGCCAAACCCAGACATTCCAAAACCACCAGGTTTCATTCCCAAGGCACTTTCAGAACTAAGCAATGGGGTGCTTCCACTTCCAAATCTGAAAAAAACAAGGCACCCCCCCTATGGAAAACCGTCTCAATGACTTCCCTTTGAAATTACCAAGCACTTACCTCTTAGCTGCCCCTTTGGGGGGAAAACTGGCTCTTCATTCAAGAAACTGGCAACTTATAACCCAGGACAAATGGGTTTTAAATATAGTATCCCAGGAATACAGATTTCATTTCCACACGCTGCCAACTCCAAACGGGTGGCCAGACCTGCCCCCAAATCAGTGGGCAGAGGCTCAGAAACAAGTACTTTCCATCCTAAACATGGGGGCTATTCAACTAGTACCAGAAGAGGAAAAGGGACAAGATGTCCTTCAAGGATGCATCTGCAGTCATTACAAATGGGTTGTCCTGTCATCAGGCAGCCCTTCGGTCGGCCAGATTCCAAAGTCTGGGTCTGGCTTCGGCTGGAGTCGCACTTCACCCGACGTCATTGCGGCAGTTTTCGGGTATAAAGGCATCAGCCGACGCCATTTTCCTCAGTCTTTCTTGCCGCGTGGCACCCGAAGCAGAAGCAGTTCGCAAGTGCCAGTCGGTCAGATCCAGAGATTACTACTACCGAATACTACTTCGAAGACTTCTATAAAGCTAAGTACCCCGTTGGGGACTCTTTCTTGCCTCAGCCGATGTCAGAGAAAGTTAATAACTGTTTAACTTGTGGGAAACAAATACCTCATAAGGATTTCCACTCCTATTGCATACATTGTTTAGGCCCAGACCACGATGTAGCAGCTTGTCTAGCCTGTGCTTCTTTTAACCGGCGGACGCTGAGACGTCGCTCGGACTTTGCTGAACAGATTTTCGGCTCCGAATTTGCCTACATTATGCTGTCGGATCCTCCAACTACGCAAATAACTAAAAAACGCAAAGAAAAGGACCGACACTCACGGTCCGCGGTTTCGGCTGAAACCACGGCCAAGCAAACCACGAGTGTCTCGGTTTCGGCCGAAACCGAGCAAGCGGTTCTTTCTTCAGCCGATAACTTGCCTTCTACCGAGGCCTCTTCTATTCTGGTAGAAACGGCTTCTGAAATCCAGCCTTCTGTTGCGATTTCACAGGATTTATCAGACACCATCCCTCTAGATATTTCTACTCCTGCACGTGGAGCTGCTAGGCCTCCTCCAGCTATGTCTATTAAGGCCTTTGCCAGGGCTAAAGCAGCCAAAACTTCCAAACCAGTGGCTGCAAAGCCCCCCCCCTCACAGGCCCAGCACCAGCTCCCATATGCTTTCTTTGGCACATGATCTCATCACTTTAATCCGTGGATCCCAGCCTCATCCAGACAGGGCCTCTCTCCCTCCCCCAGAAAAGAGACCTAGGGCAGAGCCCCCTGAGCCAGTAGCCACAGATGATTCTTCTGATGATTCAGAACACTCAGATCCTCCTGAGGCTTCTTATTCTCCTTACGAAGACTCCGATGCTGAGGAGTCCATCCCTTCAGCCTCTCCTCCTGAGGAATTTTCCTTTGGGGAAACCTTGCATGCTATGAGGGACCAATTCCAGTGGCAGGGCCAAGATTTCTCAGACTCAAGAAAAAGGCTTAGGACCTTTCTACACTTACCACAGCATAGGCCTTTAGCTATCCCTCCAGTTCTATCTGTTGTTGATGATGCATTTAATGATGCTTGCACTTCTCCTGATACTTTACCTCCAGCTCCTGCTAAACCAGATAGGTACTACAGGGTCCCGGACACTCATCACCACTTATATAAGGCCCCTTTTGCAGATCCTGAGACTATCTCTCAGGGCCCTAAAGCTGTAGCAGCTACTTCTTCTAAAAAACCCCTCCCCTCTGAAAGGGATTCCAGGTCCTTAGAGAGATAGGGTAAAAAAGTTTACACCTCTGCTACCTTGTCAGCTAGAGCTTTGAACTGCCAATTTCATATGATTCAATATCAAGAGTTTATGCTTGACCAGTTAACTAAAAAGCTGTCCTCTGAAGAATCTTTAGATAAAAAGTATGTTCAAGAAATGTTACATAACATTCAGCAGGTTAGTAACCATTCTTTAAAATGTGGCTATGATGCACTGGAGGCTTCCTTTAGATCAGCCATGACGGGCACAGTTATCAGGAGGCATGCATTGTTGAAAGAACAGGCATTACCAGACCATATCAAATCTAAGCTTTTGGATGCACCTATGGACAAGGTCAATTTATTTGGTGCCCCCGCACAGCAAGTTCTGAAAAAGATGGAAGAGAAAGCAAAATCTGTGCAAACAGTAAAAGATTTCTTACAAGTTCAACCTCCAAGGTTTAGCAGGAATTGGCCCTCCAAGAATTGGTCCTTTCCGGAGTCCTCTAAGGCACAAAGAGGCAGGAATAGGCGCTCTAGAGGCAGAAACCAATCCAGAGGTGCCTACAGGGGTCGCCAGTGGCAGGGTAACAACCAACGAGGCACGGACACAGCCACCACCACTACAACAACTCAATCACAGTGACTTGGCGGTGGCACCGCCTACCAGGGAACAACTAGAAGCACCCTTAGGCGGAAAGCTAACCTTATTTTCAAGAAACTGGCACTGCATTACAAGAGAAAAATGGATTTTGCAAACTATAGACCAAGGTTACAGGTTCCATTTCCATACTCTACCAGGAAAGAGGAATGCCGAACCTACCACCTACTCAAAGGGCCGAAGCTCTAAAACAAATATCTCAATTATTAAGAATGAGAGCTGTGGAAAAGGTACCATCTATGGAGCAAGGGAAGGGATTTTACTCCAGGCTCTTCCTGGTACCAAGAAAAGAAAACAAATGGAGGCCTATTCTAGATCTGTCCGCTCTAAACACAATTGTTTCAAAATTTAAAATGCTGACTCTACAGCAGCTTCTTCCCATGCTGGGCAAGGAGTCTTGGCTGGTAACTCTAGATCTCAAGGAGGCATACCTGCACGTCCCCATAAGACCAATTTGCAGAAGATACCTCAGATTTCTTGCAGGATCAGAGCATTATCAATTCTCAGCATTGCCCTTTGGCTTATCTACTGCGCCCAGAGTGTTCATGAAATGCCTGGCATCAGTAATCGCTCATTGCAGACTTCAGGGAATTCAAATCTATCCCTACCTGGACGACTGCCTGATACAAGCGGACAACAAAAACAAATTAACAGAAGACTTACAAAGAGTCATCTATCTGCTACAAGCCCTGGGATACACAGTCAATACAAAAAAGTCAAGGCTGATTCCATCCCAAATAATAACTTTTCTGGGTGCAGAACTGGACACGTCAAAACAAATGGCATTTCTAACTGCAGAAAAGAAAGAACAACTTCCTCTCTACTTCTTGGCGTTAACAAAGCAGAGCCACCTAACTGCAAGAAAAGTGTTACAAGCTCTAGGCTTCATGGCATCCTGCATAATTCTGGTCCCTCATGCCAGGCTTCATATGAGAAAGCTACAGTGGTACCTAAAGAATTTGTGGTCTCAGCACAAGCACAGCCTGGAAACCAAAATTCCAATGATCCCATCCCTGAAGCAAGAGTTCTTATGGTGGGCTCAGGCCTGTCAATCAAACACAGGACTGCCCTTCAGCAAAAGTCATCCAAGACAAACTATCACGACAGATGCCTCAGACTTGGTTGGGGCACACATGATGGACAAGTGCATTCAAGGCCTATGGACTCAAGACCAACTGCATCTGCACATAAACCTAAAAGAAATGATGGCAGTAAAATTGGCAATCCAGGCATTCAGACCTCTTCTCCACGAAGGCCAGCTGTTGATAAGGACAGACAACACCACAGTTATGTGGTACATCAACAAACAGGGAGGCACACACTCATACCCCCTATGCCGGCTGGCACTAGACCTATGGGATGTGGCTCTGGGTTACAACCTTCAGTTACAGGCAATTTATGTACCAGGGAAGGAAAACATTCTAGCAGACATATTAAGCAGAACTACAACAGATGCCCACGAATGGATGCTGCATCCGGACATCTTCAAAGACATCACAAGGAAATGGGGATTACCACACTTAGACTTGTTTGCATCCCCATACAATCACCAGTTGAAGAAATTCTGCACAAGGACTTACCACCCACTTGCTTGGAAGGTGGACTCCCTATCTTTCAGTTGGAAAAGCCTGACAGCATACGCATTCCCACCACTTCCTTTGATGCACAAGGTGCTTCTCAAGACCAAAGAGGAACGTCCGAGGATCATTCTGATAGCCCCAGACTGGCCAAGACAACATTGGTACCCACTACTGAGGAGCATGTCCAGGGAACAAATATGGAAACTACCACTGATCCCATTACTGCTGACACAGAACAACTACAACATTCTGCATCCAAGCCTAAAAACTCTGCAGCTAACTGCCTGGAACATTACATGACAGAAATTAACCCAAATTTATCCCAAAGGGTTAAGGACATAATCCTGGAGGCTCGTAGACCTTCAACAAGAAAGAATTATGCAGCAAAATGGAAAAGATATCTCATCTGGAGTGCTGCAAAAGGGCAAGATGTGACACCGGTGAAAATAGCCAACATCCTGGTGTACTTGGCTGAGCTCTACCACACAGGCCTGTCCTATTTCTCCATTAAGATACATGCATCAGCTATTTCAGCACAGTACAGCTTGCATCCTCCTGTCTTCTCGCATCCTCTGCTCAGACAGTTTCTGAGGGGAATTAAAAATGTAAAACCTCCCAGGAAACCTCCATTGCCAGCTTGGGACTTGAACTTTGTGCTAGAAAAACTGCCTCTGCCTCCTTTCGAGCCAGCAGCTACAGCAGACTTACAATACCTATCCTGGAAGACTGCCTTCCTGCTGGCAATAACTTCAGCAAGAAGGGTCTCTGAACTACAAGCATTAATGGCAGTACAACCCTTCCTGCTCTTCCATCAAGATAGTGTCCATGAGAACAAATCCTACATTTATGCCTAAGGTGGTGGTATCCAGAGTCTCTTTAAATCAGGCTATCCACCTTCCTACTTTCTACCCCAATCCACAGAACAGGGGAGAAAAGCTCTTTACCTTGGATGTACACAGGCAATTACGCTACTACCTGGACAGGACAAAAAACAATAGAAAAACTGACCAGCTTCTGGTAGCTTATGAACAGGAAAAGAAGGAAAACCAATTTCTAAACAGACAATCTCCAAATGGATAGGAAATTGCATTAGACTTTGTTACTCCTACCATGGAAAGAAAACTCCAGAGAACATCAGGCCTCACTCCACAAGGGCCACAGCCACTACCACAGCTTTCTTACGAGGAGTGGCTACCAAGGACATTATAGAGGCTGCTACTTGGACCTCCGTGCATACATTTGCCAAGCATTATAACTTACCTCTATATTCTAGATCCCGTGCTGGCTTTGCCACTGCTGTTTTGCAAGGGATCCTGACTACACCATAATGTATTCTCATTTCCTCCTCCCCTAGTTTAGCTATGGTATTCTACCCATTTGTAATGACTGCAGATGCATCCTTGAAGGACATAGTACAGTTTTGTACCTACCATAAATGTAGATGTCCGAGAGGAATGCATCTGCAGTCGGGATTACCCACCCTCCTTCCCCTCTGAGGTACTCCTAGGGTACTTACCAATCTTCAGCTAGCTTGGGGGGGATCTATTATGGTGTATTTGTTTGTATATATGTACATAGATGTTTATTTTGTGTGTTTGCTCTCTACTATTTGGAAACTTTGGCATTTATCCAAATTTAGCCTACCAAGAGGGCACCTGGCATCTGGGGCAAGAAACACTGAGGAAAATGGCGTCGGCTGATGCCTTTATACCCGAAAACTGCCGCAATGACGTCGGGTGAAGTGCGACTCCAGCCGAAGCCAGACCCAGACTTTGGAATCCAGCCGACCGAAGGGCTGCCTGATGACAGGACAGCCCATTTGTAATGACTGCAGATGCATTCCTCTCGGACATCTACATTTATGGTAGGTACAAAACTGTACTGTTTCTATTTCAGACTTTTCCCGGTACCCAGAAAAGACAAATCATGGCGTCCAATTCTGGACCTGCCTACTCTAAACACCTTTCTGGACATTCCAAAATTCAAGATGCTGACTCTTCAGTTACTTCCGATGCTAGGCAAGGATGCCTGGTTGGCAACTCTCGACTTAAGAGAGGCTTACCTGCATATCCCAATCAGGGAGTCTTGCAGAAGATTCCTACACTTCGAAGCAGGCTGCATGCATTATCAGCTCTCTGCACTGCCCTTTGGCTTGTCTACTGCGTCCAGGGTATTCACAGAGTGCCTGGCTCCAGTAATTGCATTTTGCAGGCAAAGAAATATTCAGATATATCCATACCTGGACGATTGTCTAATTCAGGCAGAAAACCAGGCCATTCTTCTAAAACATTTGGCGTTTGTAAAAAGACTTCTAACCTGTCTATGGTACACCATAAACGAAAAGAAATCTCAACTGATACCCTCACAAAAAATTACATTCCTGGGTGCAAGCTTGAATACAACTGGCCAGATGGCTTTCCTTCCGCCAGAAAAGCAAATTCATTTGGTGACTTACTTCAAACAGATGGCCACAAAAACCTTCCTATCGGCAAGGCAAATACTGCAAGCCTTGAGGTTCATGGCCTCATGCATCCTTCTAATTCCATATGCAAGACTGCATATGATGAAACTTCAGTGGTACTTAAAAAGTTTATGGAGTCAGCATTGTCACAGCCTGGAAACAATGAATCCTATCATACCTTGCCTGCCCCTAGAGTTCCTATGGTGGGCAGAGGCCTGCCACCAAAACAAGGGACTACCATTCACACCACCCCCTGCCACCCAAACCCTAACTACAGACGCATTAGACTATGCATGGGGGGCTCATCTGGCAGGGAAGTGCATTCAGGGCAAATGGAGCCCAAATGAAATGCACCTTCATCTTCTTCTTCTTCTGGGGTCACCACAGCAGATCAACTGTTTCCATTTCTTCCTGTCCTCTGCATCTTGCTCTGTCACACCAACCACCTGCATGTCCTCTCTCACCACATCCATAAACCTTATCTTAGGCCTTCCTCTTTTCCTGTTACCTGGCAGCTTCATCCTTAGCATCTTTTTCCCAATATACTCTGCACCCCTCCTCAGCACATGTCCAAACCAACATAATCTTGCCTCTCTGGCTTTGTCTCCAAACCTTCCAACCTGGGCTGACCCTCTAATATACTTATTCCTAATCCTGTCCATCCTCATCACACCCAGTGCAAATCTTAACATCTTTATCCCTGCCACGTCAAGCTCGAACTCCCTGCCTTTTTGTCAATGCCACTGTCTCCAACCCATGTAACATAGCTGGTCTCGCTACCCTCTTGTAGACCTTCCCTTTCACTCTTACTGTTACTAGTCTGTCACAAATCACTCCTGACACTCTTCTCCACCCACTCCATCCTGCCTGTACTCTCTTCCCCTCTCTTCCACACTCACCATTACTCTGAACTGTTGATTCCAAGTATTTAAACTCATCCACCTTCACCACCTCTACTCCCTGCATCCTCACCATTCCTCTGTCCTCCCTCTCACTCACACACATATATTCTGTCTTAGTCCTGCTGACCTTCATTCCTCTTCTCTCTAGAGCATATCTCCACCTCTCCAGGGTCTCCTCCACTTGTACCCTATTCTCACTACAGATCACAATGTAATCTGCAAACATCATAGTCCACGGGAACTCCTGTCTGATCTCATCTGTCATCCTGTCCATCATTACAAATAAGAAAGGGCTCAGAGCTGAACCTTGATGTAATCTCACCTCCATCTTAAATGCATCCGTCACTCCCACCGCAGACCTCACCGCTGTTACACTACCCTCGTACATATCCTGTTCCACTCTTACATACTTCTCTGACACTCCCAACTTCCTCATACAATACCACAACTCCTCTCTAGGTACCCTGTCATATGCTTTCTCTAAATCCACAAAGAAACAATGCAACTCATTCTGACATTCTCTGTACTTCTCCATCAACACTCTCAAAGCAAACATCGCATCTGTAGTGCTCTTCCTGGCATGAAACCATACTGCTGATCACTAATCATCACCCCCCTTCTTAACCTAGCTTACACTACTCTTTCCCATAACTTTATGCTGTGACTGATAAATTTAATCCCTCTGTAGTTACTACAGCTCTGCACATCACCCTTATTCTTAAAAATCGGTACCAAAACACTTTTTCTCCATTCCTCAGGCATCCTCTCACTTTCCAAGATTTCATTAAACAATCTAGTTAAAAACTCCACTGCCATTTCACCTAAACAACTCCACGCTTTCACAGGTATGTCATCTGGACCAACAGCCTTTCCGTTCTTCATCCTCTTCATAGCTATCCTTACTTCCTCCTTGCTAATCCACTGCACTTCATGATTCACTATCCGCACATCATCCAACCTTCTCTCCCTCTCATTCTCTTCATTCATCAGCCCCTCAAAGTACTCTTTCCATCTGCTCAACACACTCTCCTCTCCTGCTGCACATCTTTACTAGCTTGGTCCCTCTGTCTAGCCAGTCTGTACAGGTCCTTTTCTCCCTCCTTACGTCATACGCCTTAGCCTTCACCACCTCTCTCTTTGCCATGCACCTCATCTCCTTATACTCTTGTCTACTTTCTTCATCTCTTTGACAATCCCACTTCTTCCTCTTTCTCTGTATACTCTCCTGTACTTCTTCATTCCACCACCAGGTCTCCTTGTCCTCCTTCCTCTTTCCAGATGTCACACCAAGCACCTCTCTAGCCATCTCTCTTACTAGCTCTGCTGTAGTTACCCAGCTGTTCGGTAACTCTTCACTGCCACCCATTGCCTGTCTTAACTCTTCCCTGAACATCACCTCACAATTACCATTTTTCAATTTTCACGATTTGATCCTTGGTGCTGCCCTCACACTCATCCTCCTTTTCTTGATCACCAATGTCATCCTACAAACCACCATCCTATGCTGCCTAACTACACTTTCCCCTGCCACCAGTCTCCAATCTCCTTCAGACTGTCCCTTCTACATAAGCTATAATCCACCTGTGTGCATCTTCCTCCACTCTTGTATGTCATCCTATGCTCTTCCCTCTTGTTAAAATACATATTCAACACAGCCATTTCCATCCGTTTCACAAAATCCACTACCATCTGACCTTCTGCATTATTTTGCTTCACACCATACCTACCTGTCACTTCCTCATCCCCTCTGTTCCCTTCACCAACATGCCCATTGAAATCTGCTCCAATCACCAGTCTCTCACCCTTGGGTACAGTCATCACCACTTCATCCAACTCGCTCCAAAATTTTTCTTTCTCATCCATCGCACACCCAACTTGTGGAGCATATGCACTAACAACATTCATCATTACACCATCAATTTCCAGGTTCATATCAGTCAAAAAGAAATGCTAGCTGTACAGAGAATGCACTGACAGCCTTCAAGGACTACCTTCATCTAGGACAATTACTGATAAAGATGGACAACACCATGGTTATGTGGTACATAAACAAGCGGGGGGGGGTACGCATTCCTACCCCCTCTGCAGACTAGCCATGGCATTGTGGAATATGGCCTTGAGCTATCAAGTAGAACTACACGCTCAATTCCTGCCAGGAAAGCAGAATGTTCTGGCAGACGAACTAAGCAGAAATCTCATGGACCTTCATGAATGGAAACTGGAACCATGGATTTTCAACATGTTGACATGCAAATGGGGGGGGTCCAGACATGGATCTTTTTGCCTCATCCCAAAACTACCAGTTGGCCAAATTTTGCCCAAGAACTCATCACAAACAAGCCTGGAAAGTGGATGTTCTGTCCTTCAGGTGGAAAAACCTATCAGTCTGTACCTTTTCCCCTCTGCCTCTGCTCTCCAAAGTTCTACTAAAAGTCAAACTGGACAAACCAAAAATGATTTTGATTGCTCCAGACTGGCCTTGCCAACACTGGTACCCACTCCTGCACAGTGTGTCACACATTTCTCCGTGGCACCTGCCTCAGACACCTTTCTTTACTGTCTCAGCAGGAGAACCAAATTCTGCACCCTCAGCTCCAGACATTGAATCTTGCAGCTTGGCTAATCACTTAAATTCACCCTCAGCATCCCTCAGCAAACCTGTGATGGATGTCATTTTGGAGGCAAGAAGACCTAGTACTAGAAAATCTTATGCTGACAAATGGAAAAGATTTTGTGCCTGGAATCAATCTGAAGGGATGAGCACAGCAGTGCTCAATTTACCTCAGATTTTGCAATACTTAACTGAGATACTTCATATCTGTGGTGGTGGTACTGCGGTAGCATTGTCACCTCACAGTAAGACTCTGTCTGGTTTGATTCTCAGCTAGAGCGTCTTCTGCGTGGAGACATGCGTGAATGGGCGTACCTTCGTTGAAGGTTGTGTGTCAGGGCTGGTAACTCGGCATGTAAAAATCGACTACCAATCATTAGTGGACCGGAGTTCCGCTGTGGCGACCCCTAACCGGGAAAAGCCAAAAGACACAACAACAACTGAGATACTTCATAAGGGCCTGTCTTTTTCTTCCATAAAAATCCATGCTTCAGCCATTTCCACTCATTACAACACAGACCCCCCCCCCCCTTCTCTCATCCTCTTCTAAAGCAGTATCTCAGAGGGGCCAAAAACTTAAGACCACCCAGGAGAGCTCCAACCCCTGCCTGGGACCTTAACTTTGTGTTGGAGAAACTCACTCTACCTCCTTTCGAGCCAGCTGCAACTGCAGACTTAAAATTTCTTTCCTGGAAAACAGCCTTCCTTTTAGCAATCACTTCAGCTAGAAGGATATCTGAATTACAGGTTCTTATGGCAGTGGAGCCTTTCATCATCTTTCATGTGGACAGGGTGTCACTCAGGACCAGTCCATCATTCATGCCCATGGCAGTATCCAGTGTGGCTCTTAATCAGTCCATTCATTTGCCAACTTTCTTTCCCAATCCACAGAACAAGGGAGACCGGATTCTGCATTCATTTGATGTACACAGACAACTTAGATTCTACTTGGATAGGACTAAATCTCAAAGAAAATCTGAACTGCTGGTATCATTTGCTGCAGGGGCAGAGGGGAAGGCTATTTCAAAGCAAACCATTTATAAATGGATAAGCCATTACATTTATTTCTGTTATAAGCACCATGGAAAACCTATGCCCCAGGGGATCAGATCTCATTCCACCAGGGCTGCATCTACTTCTGCAGCCGTTCTCAGAGGTGTTCCTACCAGGGATATTCTAGAAGCTGCTACTTGGGAGTTCAGTTCATACTTTCACCAAGCATTATCACTTGCCAATTTTCTCTAAATCCAGAGCTGGCTTTGCCACTGCTGTTTTGCATGGCCTTATAGCTGGTCCTAATGCTGTATAAATCCATCCTCCCAACCTTAGCTTTGGGAATCTACCCAAATGTAATGACTGCAACAGTGAAACATGATGAACATATAGTACAGTTGTGTACACTTACCATAAATCCAGATGTTCGAGTGTATTCACTGTTGCAGTCCTGTTTACCCTCCCTCTAGCCCCCTTTTTTTCTTTTACTATACATCTTCTTTCTTTTATTATGCTTAAAAGCCTTTTTGGTGTATTTGCTTTTGTTTGGAGGTGTATTTTTGTATTTCTTGATGTTCTTCATCTCACATTGCTGCAGTCCTTACACTTGGGTAGTCCGCTGTCCTCGGTCGGCCCGAATATCAAAGTATAAGGCTGACGTCGGTCAAGGCGCATTTGACTGACATCAGGACGTCAGGGTACAAATGCGCATGACCGACGTCATATCCTCAGTCTTTTTTGCCGCATGGTCCGATGCAGAAGCAGCATTGCAAGTGCCGGTTGGCGTTCTGAGATTTTTCGATTTCGGAGTTTCAGACCGAGTCAAAGTTGGCTAAGTATCCCGTTGGGGAATATTTTAGTTTTTTCTTGCCTCAGTGGTTTACCGGATGTCAGAAAAAGTGAATAATTGCATTTCTTGTGGGAAACAGATACCGCATAGAGACTATCATACTTTGTGTATTCCTTGTTTAGGGCCTGAGCACGACGTTGTTGGGTGTCGCTCTTGTGCTAGATTCAATAAACGCACTATAAAGAGAAGGTTGGATTGTGCCAGGTTAGTCTTTGGGAAGCGGTGCAATTATAAAATGCCGTCGGATGCTCCGACGCCCGCTTCTTCGAAGAAGCGCAAGGACAAAGCAGTTAAGCCTCGGCTAGAAGAACCGTCTGTACCGGACGCCGGTTCTTTAGAGGTGTCGGTGGAGCCGGTGGTTCCACCGGAGGTTTCTTTGGGTTCCCAGGAGAGACTTTGTTATTGCAGGATGTGGCCTCTCAGGAGGCAGGTCAGGCTGAAGGGGCTTCTCAGGTTACTATACTCCCCTCCCTTCCTAGGGTGGTTAGGCCCTCTCCTTCTGTTTCCAAGGCTTCTCCCAGAGGCAGGCCAGGTTTAGCTTCAGTTGGTGTCACCCCTAGTTCTTCAGGAACTGTGCCCAAGAAGCATATGCTTAAAATGGCAGAAGATTTGATTAATTTGATTAGGGGTTCTTTGCCCCCTCCTGATAAGAGACCTAGGGTGGAGCCTGAGCCAGGGAGTTTTGAGCAGGCTTCGGATGTTTCAGAGTCTTCGGCTGAAGACTTGCAGGAGTATTCTCCTTATTCTGATTCTGATGTGGATGATTCTACTCCTTCTGCTTCTCCTCCTGAGGATTTTTCTTTTTCAGAAACTCTTCATTCTATGAGGGAGCATTTCAAGTGGGAAGGTCAGGACTTCTCTGATTCCAGGAAAAGGCTTAGGGAATTTTTGTTTTTACCCCAGCAGAGGCCTTTGGCTATACCTCCTGTTTTGGATGTGGTGGAAGATGTTTTTGCAGAGGCTTCTCTTAATCCTGATTCTTTGCCTCCTGCTCCTGTTAAACCGGATAGATATTACAGGGTGCCTGAAGCTCATAAGTATCTTTTTAAGAGTCCTAGGGCAGACCCAGAAACTGTTAGTCAGGGGCCTAAAGGTGTTAAGGCTTCTGTTGTCAAGAATCCGGTTCCAACAGACAAAGAGGCCAGGGCTTTGGATAGATGGGGAAAGAAAGTTTATACTTCTTCCACTCTAGCTATGAGGGCTTTGAATTGCCAGTTTCACATGTTGAAATACCAAAACTATCTCCTTTCACAATTGAAGTCTAGGGTTGATGCTCTGGCGGAAGGTATTGATTGTAAAGAGTTGCAAGATTTAGTACATGTTTCTGAACAGGTGGGTAAGCATTCTTTGCAATGTGGTTTTGATGCTGTACAGGCCTCGTCTAGGGTGGCTGCCACTGGGTCAGTTCTTCGCAGGCACGCCTGGCTGAGGGATCAGAATTTATCTGACCATGTTAAGACAAGGATTTTAGATGCTCCTTTACAATCTGATGTGTTGTTTGGTTCTCCTGTTGAGACAGTTTTAAAGAAAATGGAAGACAAGGCTAAGTCTATGCAGACTGTTAAAGATTTTTTGCAGGTTCAGCCTCCAAAGTTTAGTAGAAATTGGCCTACTAAGGGGTGGACGTATCCTTCTTATGATTCCCAGTCTAGGGGTAGATCTAGACGTGGTAGGGGCAGAGCTCAGGGCTCTTTCAGGCCTAGAACAGGGAGTTCTTCTGCACAGTCTTCGGGTGAGGGCAGGGGTCAGTCCTTTCGTAAACAGACCCAATGACCTACCTTTTCAGCTGCCAGAGCCTTCTCGTCTGGCAGCACCTTTGGGAGGAAGGTTGGCACTTTTCAAAGAAAATTGGAGTTTAATTACCCAAGACAGATGGGTATTGGATATCATACACCACGGTTACAGGTTTTATTTCCATACCTTGCCTCCTTTCAAAGGCATGCCAGACGTTCCTCCTCCACAAAGAATAGAGGCTCACAAGCAAATTTCTCTGTTACTCCAAATAGGGGCCATTCAGCCGGTCCCTATGCCAGAAGTGGACCTAGGATTTTATTCTCGCCTGTTCCTAGTACCAAAGAAAGGGAACACGTGGAGACCAATTTTGGACTTATCTATCCTCAACACTTATCTGGACATTCCCAAGTTCAAAATGTTGACGTTACAACAGCTTTTACCTCTGCTGGGCAAAGATCATTGGATGGTAACTTTAGATCTCAAGGAGGCTTATCTTCATGTTCCTATCAGACTGAGTTGCAGGAAGTATCTGCGTTTTCGAGCTGGGACTTCTCATTATCAGTTCTCTGCATTGCCCTTTGGCTTATCTACTGCGCCCAGAGTGTTCACGAAAGTTCTGGCTCCAGTGATAGCTTTCCTCAGGGTAAAAGGAATACAGATTTATCCTTATTTGGACGATTGCCTGATTCTGGCTCAAGGAAGGGACGAGCTTCTTCATCATTTGGATTATGTGATAGCAGTGCTAAGATGCCTGGGGTATTCTGTGAACGAAATAAAGTCCAGTCTAGTACCCTCTCAGGATATGTGCTTTCTGGGTGTGAGACTGAATACAGCATCCCAGATGGCCTTTTTGACCCCGGACAAACAAAAGAATCTTTCCCTTTACTTCCATCAGTTGTCTCATCAGTCCAGGCTGACTGCAAGGACAGTCCTTCAAGCCTTGGGGTTCATGGCATCTTGTATTCTGGTGCTTCCCAATGCCAAACTGCATATGAGGAAGCTACAATGGTATCTCAAAAATGTATGGACACAGCACTGCCAGGATTTGGACACTGTCATTCAAATAATACCTTGCATTCAAAAGGAGTTGTTGTGGTGGGCTCAGGAATGTCACCTAAACAAGGGACTCTCTGTGACCCGGCCAGAGGCGAGTCAGATTCTAACGACAGATGCCTCAGACAAAGCTTGGGGAGCTCATCTGAATGGAAAGTGGATACAAGACAAGTGGCCTGCCAGACTACAACATCTACATATCAACTTGAAAGAGATGTTAGCAGTCCAGTTTGCATTAATAGCTTTCAAGGATTTACTTCTTCCAGGGCAGGTGTTGATTCTAACAGACAACACAACTGTCATGTGGTACATCAACAAGCAAGGCGGAACACATTCTTATCCTCTATGCAGGCAAGCAATGATTTTGTGGGAGACTGCTCTCAGTTTACAGCTAAATCTTCAGGCAAGGTTTCTGCCGGAGCACAGAACTCCTTAGCAGATGTGTTGAGCAGACAAATTATGGATCCCCACGAGTGGAAATTGGATCCTCATGTATTTCAGAAATTGACAGTGTCATGGGGAACTCCAGACATAGATCTGTTCGCTTCTCCACTAAACCACCAGCTGCCAAAGTTTTGCACAAAAGGTTTCATCCCACAGCTTGGAAAGTGGATGCTCTTTCTTTCAATTGGAGCAATCTTCATGTGTATGCCTTTCCGCCTCTGCCTCTCCTCCCAAAGGTACTACTAAAGGCCAGACAAGACAAGCCAAGGATGATTTTGATAGCTCCAGATTGGCCTCGACAGCATTGGTACCCATTACTGAGAAGCCTGGTACGGAAGCCTCCATGGCCTTTGCCTTTGATTCCACACCTGTTGTCTCAGGAGGACAGTCATTTGCTCAATGTCAAGCTTCACTCTCTGCACCTAACAGCCTGGCATATTCTGTTTTGAACCATAGTGGGCCTCCACTTCCACAGCAAGTTTTGAATGTTATTTTGGAAGCTAGAAGGCCTAGTACAAGGAAAGTGTACGCAGATAAATGGAAGAGATTTTTATTTTGGAGTGCAGCAAAGGATTTTGATGTTTCTGAGCCTAATTTAAGTGTGGCTCTTCAATATCTTACTGAGTTACTGGACAAAGGTTTGTCCTTCTCTTCTATTAAGGTTCATGCTGCAGCAATTTCGGCTCACTATGATTGTGACCCACCATTGTTTTCTCATCCTTTGTGTAAGCAATTTCTTAGAGGGGCAAAGAATATAAGACCCCCACGAAGAGCTCCTACTCCTGCTTGGGATCTCAATTTTGTGTTGGAGAAACTCACTCTACAACCTTTTGAGCCTGCAGCTACTGCTGAATTAAAGTTTTTATCATGGAAGACTGCTTTTTTGTTGGCTATTACCTTTGCAAGAAGGGTTTCTGAGTTGCAGGCCCTTATGGCGGTTGAGCCTTTCTTAATTTTCCATAAGGATAGGGTATCTTTACGTACTAATCCTTCCTTTATGCCTAAAGTGGTTTCTAGTGTGGCTTTAAACCAAACTATTCATTTGCCTACCTTTTATGCAAATCCCCAAAATAAAGGGCAAAAGATTTTGCACACTTTAGATGTACACAGGCAGTTGCGATACTATTTGGACAGAACTAAAGGGTTCAGGCAGTCTCAGCAGTTATTTGTTTCTTTTGCTTTGAGTTCTCAAGGCAAGCCTGTGTCAAAACAAACTATTTCTAAGTGGATTGGGTTTTGCATTGCTTTCTGTTATTCCCATCATGGCAAGGAAGTTCCAGCTGGGATTAGGCCTCATTCCACTAGGGCTACTGCCACTTGACAGCTTTTTGAGGGGGTGGCAACTAAGGATATTTTGGAGGCAGCTACTTGGAGTTCAGTGCATACTTTTTCCAGGCATTATCACCTACCACTTTACTCTAAATCCAGGGCTGGTTTTGCCACTGCTGTTTTGCAGGGCATTTTGGCAGCTCCTGCTTCCTTATAATTTGGCCATCCTCCCTTACCTCTGCTTTGGGATTCTACCCAAGTGTAAGGACTGCAGCAATGTGAGATGAAGAACATAGTACAGTTTTGTACCTACCATAAATGTAGATGTTCGAAGATCCACATTGCTGCAGTCCAATTTACCCTCCCTCCTTCCCCTCTGTAGTTAGAGACGGTTGTGTGGGTTGGGTTGTCAATAGGGTGTATACAGTATATTGTATATATTGCACATATTTTTAGTGCTAGGATGGTTGGTTGTTTGTTTGCTGTCTTTTGGTTTTGACCTTTATTTTTAGGGTCTTCTGACATCTGGGGCAAGAAAAGACTGAGGATATGACGTCGGTCATGCGCATTTGTACCCTGACGTCCTGATGTCAGTCAAATGCGCCTTGACCGACGTCAGCCTTATACTTTGATATTCGGGCCGACCGAGGACAGCGGACTACCCAAGTGTAAGGACTGCAGCAATGTGGATCTTCGAACATCTACATTTATGGTAGGTACAAAACTGTACTTTTTATTTATTTATATAGATATATATATATATATATATATATATATATATATATATATGTGTGTGTGTGTATATTTTGCTCCCCATTTGGGGTGCACCTGACATCTGGGGCAAGAAAAACTGATGTAATTGCGTGGGATGCATGTGTTTTATACCCCCTGATGACCTGACTTCATGGAAGAAGGGACAGCAACAGACGCAGGACCCAAGACTTTGTTAATCAGACCGACTGAGGGCAACCTGCCAGCAGATTACCCAAATGTAATGACTGCAACAGTGAATACACTCGAACATCTGCATTTATGATGTGTGCACAACTGTACTTTCTAATGACTGCCTTCATTTCCTAACAAAAGATAGACAACTTGCTTCAGTACCTCCTATCCCTGCTTCCACTCTTATCCTTCACAGCAAGACAGTTCCTGAAGCTCCTAGGGCATATGCCTTCTCTGATCCCTATGCTTCCACTGGCCAGACTTAACATGAGATTTCAGTGGTGTCTGAAAAATCTCTGGTGCCAATACCTTCAGTCCATAGAGGCAGCCATTCCTCTACTGCCATGTCTGAAAAAAGAATTCTGCTGGTGGATCTCACAAATTCACTTCAATCAGGGAGTCCCCTTGCAAATTCCTACTCCAGTACAGCATCTCTACACATCTCCTCAGACCTGTGTTGGGGAGCTGTGCTGCATGTCCCCTCTAGCCAGCACAGGGCACATGGTCCTCAAACTACGCGATCACATCAACATAAAACAAATGAGAGCCTTACTCCTGTCTCTACAGACCTTTCAGCAGCTTCTGCTACCAGGTACACTGAGAGTGATCCAGACAACATGACTATACTATAGTATGTCAACAAGCAGGATGGGACAAAATCCTACCCTCTGTCATCATCATCTTCTTTCAGCTGTTTCCGTTAGGGGTCACCACAGCGGATCATCTGTTTCCATTTCTTCCTGTCCTCTGCATCTTGCTCTGTCACATCAGCCACCTGCATGTCCTCTCACCACATCCATAAACCTTACCTTAGGCCTTCCTCTTTTCCTGTTGCATGGTAGCTTCATCCTTGGCATCTTTTTCCCAATATACTCAGCATCCCTCCTCAGCACATGTCCAAACCAACGTAATCTTGCCTCTTGGCTTTGTCTCCAAACCTTCCAACCTGGGCTGACCCTCTAATGTACTTATTCGTAATCCTGTCCACCCTTGTCACATCCAGTGCAAATCTTAACATTTTTAACTCTGCCATATCCAGCTCTAACTCCTGCTTTTTGTCAATGCCGCTGTCTTTAACCCCATATAACATAGCTGGTCTCACTACCCTCTTGTAGACCTTTCCTTTCACTCTTTCTGGTACTCGTCTGTCACAAATCACTCCTGACACTGTTCTCCACCCTGCCTGTACTCTCTTCTTCACCTCTCTTTCACACTCACCATTACTCTGAACTATTGATCCAAAGTATTTAAACTCATCCACCTTCACCACCTCTACTCCTTGCATCCTCACCATTCCTCTGTCCTCCCTCTCATTCACATACATATATTCTGTCTTAGTCCTGCTGACCTTCATTCCTCTTCTCTCTAGAGCATATCTCCATCTCTCCAGGGTCTCCTCCACCTGTTCCCTACTCTCACTACAGATCACAATGTCATCTGCAAACATCATAGTCCACAGGGAGTCCTGTCTGATCTCGTCTGTCAACCTGTCCATCACCATTGCAAATAAGAAAGTGCTCAGAGCTGATTCTCGATGTAATCCCACCTCCACCTTAAACGCATCCGTTACTCCCACCACAGACCTCACTGCAGTCACACTGCCCTCTATGCTCTCTAACAATTCAGATTTGGCAGCTCGCCAATTCTCTGTTACTTCACCTAGTGGCTGTTCATATTCCAACCTCAGAAAATATATTGGCAGACACTAAGCAGAAAAGTGGCACCTTCTCATGAATGGATGTTGCACAGGGAGGTGTTTCTGGGCATTGTACACAACTGGGACGTTCCAAAAGCAGATCTGTTTGCCTCCTCCCAGAACAGACAACTACCCCTCTTCTGCACAAGGCTACCCCATCCACAAGCATGGAAAGTGGACGCATTCTCCTTCTGTTGGGGAAAAATGTACCTGTATGCCTTCCCCCCAATATCTCTTAATTCAGAAAGTCTTACTGAAGATTCAGAAAGGCAGACCAAAAATCCTACTGGTGACCCCTTTTTGGCCAAGGCAGCTTTGGTTCCCTCTTATTTCAGCTAGCCATGGGCAATCACCACAAATTACCTCAAAAGTTCGATCTACTCAAAAGACAGGGGATCTCTGATACACCCACAGCCTCACTACCTGAACTTGACCCTGTGGTTGATAAACTATTGAACTCTTTTCAAAACCAATACTCACGGGACGTACTCAAGTCCTGCAGGAAGCCAGGAAACTTAGCACCAGAAAAAATTACATTGCAAAGTGGAAACGTTTTTCTTGGTGGTGTTTTAAGAAAATACAGGACCCTTTGGCAGTCCCAATGCCTATGGTCCTTGCTTATTTGTGTGAGCTCCTGCACTCTGGATTATCATACTCTTCTATAAAAGTACATTTGTCTGCTATTTCTGCTTGTCTACGTAGGCTTCCTCCTTTAGCATCCAGGCTAGAGGTTAGACTGTTCCTTAGAGGGGGTTCTGCATCCCAGACCTCCTAGGAAATCAGTTCCACAACCTTGGAACCTTAATTTTGTACTGGAAAAAATTACTATGTCCCCTTCCGAGCCAGCCTTTTCAGCTTCCCTTAAGTTTTGCACTTCAAATGTGGTTCTGCTAGTAGTTTTGACTTTTGCCAGGAGAGTCTCAGAAATGGTATACATGCATTTAGCCATCCGTTACCTTGTCAATGTACCAAATGTCGAAAGCAGTGCAGCAGGTTCTCATATGTCCGAACCAGTGATAGTCGAAACACACAATACTGCCCCCCCCCCTTTTTGACCCATGGTAGCACTTGTTTAGGTGGTAGAGCAGTCAGAAATGTTGCATTCAGTGTTTCGTACGACATTCCCAACCATTTGCCACTTTAAAATTAGACATTCCAGTTCGGAAAAACTAACAATTGGAGATTGTTTCATTGACTAAATACATGTATACCTTCAGAAATCCTAGCCCTCATGGCCATTCTGCCTTACCTCATTTTCCACAAAGGCAGAGTCTGTTTGAAGACTAATCCTTCATTCATGCCTAAAATAGTAAATGAGCTTTCCTTGAACCAATCTTTTAACCTGCCTGTTTTCTTTCCACAACCTCAGAATTCCTCAGAAAGGAAACTTCATTCTTTGGATGTGCACAGGCAGCTCAGATTCTATCTAGATAAAACCAAGTCCAGTAGAGAATCAGACCAGCTGTTTGTCTAAGCCGTAGGCAGAGCAGTCTCTAAACAAACCATTGCTTCACTGATCTCAATGGCAATCTCCTTTTGCTATGACTTCTATGGCAAGCCTTTAGCCGCAAAAGTAAAGGCTCATTCCACTACGACTGCAGCTTCTTCTGCAGCCTTTTTCAAAGGCCTGGACCATGCCACCATTCTAGAGGCAGCTACCTGGTCTTCTGTTCACACCTTCACCAAGCATTATAAACTGGATTTAATATCCAGATCCAGAGCTGGCTTTGCCATATCTATTCTGCAGGGTCTCCTTGACTCTTTCCCTGCACCAACCACCCAAGGGGAATAGCTAATAGCTTTGATACTCTCCCTACTGTAATGTATACTGCAACGGGAGAATAGAAGGACATAGAATAGTTGTGTAAAATCTTAACATAACCATAGATGTCCTTCTCTTCCATGTTGCAGTATTCAGAAACCACCTTCCTCCCCTCTGTCCTTATTTTTGGGGGGTTTATGGTTGTATGGTTTGGTAGAGGTGTTTACTTGGTGTTGGTTATATTACTATATGTAGAATTTTCTCATAGTCCCAGGTAGAGCCTTTTGTTTGCCTTATAGGCTTCTTTCTATAGTCTTGTTTAGCTGGAATGCTTTGTAGTCATTCAGCATTATCTTCTGCTGAAGTCGGTCCTGACTTGGGTACGTGCAGCCGTCACATTTATAGCCGACGTCTGTTTATGGCACCAGCATGCTACGTCGCCCATACCCTTTACTGAAGTTTATCAAATGAGAACGCAGAGCTTAAGATGTTTGTGTTTGTATTAGTGCTTGTGGTTTTGCTACTGTTGGAATCTACAAAATAAACAAGTGTTCACAGAAGAATCTATCCATGGCTTTATTGCTTTGCTGACAGTGGTACTGGTGTGGATTACTTTGGTATACTGGCCGGATGTATGGTGCTGCAGGCAGCCATATCCCTACTGTAATGAATGCTGTAACATGGAAGAGAATGACATCTATGGTTATGGTAATATTTTATACAACTGTTCTTTCTAAATTGTCTGATAATACAAATATGATAGAGTAAAACATTGTTTACTAGAATGGTTAAAGTTAACATCCTGAATCTTACAGAAAAATTTCATGAGCATAGATGCAAGGCAGATGAAAGCGTATGTGATTAAATTGCTGTGTTAAGCACTTATTTTCATAGGTGGGTGAGTTGCGTCAGGTCTCCACTTTTGAAAGGCTGGCACTTTTCCTGAGGGCATGAGAATCTGGTTGCCAGACCAGGGAGTGTAACTCTGCAGATGAGCTGGGGAAAAAGGGGATCTTTACTTGGCAAACAGGGTATCACTGCACAGGAAGGGATACCCAGTGCTGCACATGGATATAAGGGAATCCATAGTGGGCAGACTAAACCACCCCAGCAGTCCACCAGTAACAGGAGAAGCCCCTGTTTTCAGGTACAGGTCCAGCATCAAGGGTTAAATGTAACAAGTGGGGACCATGCATCATATAGATGGACACTGAAACAAGGTGGGGAACAAAAGGCAGGGGACCCAGCAAATGGGAATAACAGTATGCTAGTTGTAAGTTGCCTGGAGACGACATGTGTACCAAACTATCACCTGAGTTTATATCCAATCTTAGTGGATGGAAAACAGGCCACTGCTAAGAGAGAGAGAGAGACAGCCTCTGACATAACAATTGTGAAGCCTGCTGTGGTTAAAGAGAAGCAGTACATGCTTACCTCCAGTCAGAGATTTATGAGGGAACCCATTCCAAATGTCTTTGGCCAGGGTTCACCTTGACTGGGAAGGTGGAAAAGGAAGCAAGCAAATAGGTGTGTTTGAATGTATCCCTGCAGGTGTCTTGATAGGGAATCATTTTGGTAATGCAGTAACTTGTGTGCATACAGTTACACAAGGGCTTGGTGATTGTCATGTGGGTCTGGTAGCCTAGGAGAGACCCAGGCAGACCCCACACCTGAAGCCAGGGCTGATAAGGTGACTATTTCAGGGAGGGCGCTACCCTGTAGCAGTGAGCCTGAAGGTGAGCCACAGCTGTGGGTAGGTACTGAGGTTCCTTTGGACAGAGTGACTACAAGGGTAAAGGTGAGTAGTAGTACCCAGGCTGACAGTGAGGCACCACTGCCAGAGGATACCAGACTTCTGTGGAAAGGGGGCTGGGAAAGGTCACAAAGACAGACTCAGCTCTCTGAACCTATATTGTGAGGCTTGAGGGAGGTGACTAAGGAGGCACCTCATTCTCAAGGAAAAGGGGGAGTCTGTATACTGGAACAAAGAGTTACTGTATAGAAAGTGGACCCATGCGGTGGGGGTCTAGAGGGTGAGGTGATACAGCAGTTGGTAGGGCCTAGAGCCTACCATCTGACACTTCTAGCCATGACATTCCTTTTGCAAGTCATATGGACAAAAAGTGTACCAAGAGACGTATTATGCAAAACTTTTATTGGCCTGGGATTGCAAGGGATGCAACAGGGTACTACAGGACCCAGGTGTTGGAACTGAAGACTACTACCCAAAAATTGACTGCTCCTCCTCTGAGCCATATCGGTTTTTCAGAGCCGGAAGAGACCAACCTGATGATTGTAGAACCCTTGGAGCCGACACCTGTTCCAGTGTCATCGGTTCCATCTACTCAGACGTCCTCGGTGCCGACTGGGGACTCTAGGAGCCGACGCTCTCCGGCCGGGTCCAGGGAGGATAGTTGCACTGACCTGTCGGTGTTGACTCTTCCTCTCGGGGCCTCAGAGAGGGTGAGCTCGGCTCCCACCTCGGGCTCGGAGCCCACAGCATCGGTGTAGGAGGGGATCATGGTTCCTTCAGGTCCGTCGACGACTTCTCATCGGAGCCGTGATTCCTTCAAAGCCATGAGGCGAGTACTGTCTCCTAAGACTTCCTCATCACCAGGTCTGGCCTCTTCTTCCCCTAAAGTGTATTTGTCTGCTTCTACTTCCATTGGCCACCCCAAGGGTGGAGACCCAGAGCCTCAGGTAGCCCCACTAGGCACCCCCTGCGCTTTTGAGACTTCCCCAGAGGCTCCCACTGAGGAAGTTCCTAGAAAGAGAGTGTGTAAGAGGAGGCACTTGCACTCCCCACACGAGTCATTGACATCAGACACTGACTTGGATGAGTCAGAAGGGTCCCCTCGATCCCCCTGAGGCCATCTCCTTTGCGGAGATCCTTGAGATCCTTAGGCAGAGGGGTGATTGGCAGTCCAAAAACCCTACTGAGGATGAGTCTGTTCTGCTGAAGGCTTTTGGGTCTCAACCTTCCACCTCTTGGGTGTCTCCACCCTACTATGAGCTTATGCAACTGGTCTCTTGTAGGACATGGGAGTCTCCGGAGTCCATGAAGCATGTTCCTCAGAGGCCGAATAAGTTTATCACTGCCCCAGCGGATAAAACCTTCTTGTCTAAGGGAGTCCCTGTTGATGCCATGGTGGTGGCGGCAGCCGCCAAGAAGGAATTGTCTGAAACTTCTGTGTCTATCCATCCTACTAACAGAGATTCTGGGATCATGGATAGATATGGAAAACGCATGTTCAGTTCAGTGACTTTCACTCTTCGATCACTGAACTATCTGACCCATTTCACCAGACTGCAAAGAGATCTCCTTAAGGAGTTGGGAGATGCTCTTCAGGGTGCTGTAGCTGCGGGTGCCACTGACAAAGTTTCTGCCCAACTTGCTACCCTTAATTCCATTGTGAACTCATCCATGCATGTCATATATGCAGAAGATGGATCGAGTAGGGCTGCAGGAGCAGGGATTGCTCTTCGTAGGCATACTTGATGTGCCTGTGTTCCTTCACGGGGCCCTTCAAGTCTTCATTTGTAAATACCCCGTTTGATGGCTCATCCTTGTTTGGGCCTAAGGTAAAGGAAACATTGACCAGGTGTGAACAGGAGGGAAAGACTCTGTCGTTGGAGTCCATTTTTCTACCCTTACTCAGCCTTACCCATAGGCCAAACGGGAGGAAAGATGTGGTTCCGTAAAACCCAAGGAGCCTTTCAGGACACGTGGAGAACCTTCCTCCAGGGGCAGAGGAGGAGGTAATAATGGAAGACGCCGCCCTCGTCGCAGAGGGGGGGGTCCACAACACCAGGGTGACGGATCATTTCTCTGGTCAGCCCTACCAGCGCTCCTGAGAGGAGGCCCAACTGTCATGCTCTGGAGGTGGTCGGGGGTCGCTTATCTTTGTACCCAGAAGCCTGGCTAGATATTACAAATGACAGATGGGTACAAAGCATAATTTCCAGAGGGTATTTCATACCGTTCTCCGCTCCACCCATTCCGGTCAAGGAGAATCCCGGACGTTCCACCCAGTTACAGGGAACAAGCAACCACAGAGGTCCTCAAGTTGCTAGAAAAGAGTCATCCAGCCAGTCCCAGGAGACCAAACGGGATTCGGAACTTACTCAAGATTATTTTTGGTTCCAAAGAAAACGGGGGACTGGAGACCCATCTTGGACCTCAGCAGACTGAACCAATTTGTAAGAAGAGAAGTTATGGATGGTCACGCTTCAGTCCATACTTCCCTTTTTAGGGAAGGACAATTGGATGTGCTCAATCGATTTCAAGGATGCGTACTACCATATAAAAATGGCCAGACCATCCAGAGATCATCTGCGTTTCCGGCTGGGAGCCAGTCACTACCAGTTTCGAGCCATGCCCTTTGGTCTCACTACAGCCCCCAGAGTGTTTACCAAATGTATGGCAGTAGTCACGGCTCACCTGAGGCATCTAGGATTCCAGGTGTTTCTGTACCTAGACGATTGGCTCCTTACCTCCATCACCAGGCATCAACTGATTCAGGCAACAGAATCCACTCTGACACTCTGCAACCACTTGGGTATTACATTCATTTTCGAAAAGTCTGCCTTGTCGACATCACAGCATATCGTCTTTATAGGGGCAGAGTGAGACACTTCAACCACCACTCTACGTCTTCCTGTAGAAAGGGTATCAATTCTTCGCCAACACATCACTTCCTTGGTGTCAAAGAACAGATCTCCATCCGCAGAAGTCTTGAAAGTACTAGGATGTTATGTAGTCCTAGCGCGCCTACATTTTTACCCGTGGGTTCGGAGCCAAATATAGTCTCCGACTCGGCCTATTTACTAGCTCAAAAGTCTCTGATTGGCTGGGCTAAGAGGGTATCCCGTAGTACACTGCTTCGCATCCTCAGATCTCGTTTGCTGCTTGTAGAGCTCGGACGTGGTCTTGCTTGGCTGTGGCTAAGTACTCTTTTTGAATTAATTTCTCGAGAAATTGCTTGCTTCATACTTCAAAAGCTATTTTAATAGCTATTTTTGCTGTGGTCGTTGTGTTTGCGTGTTTAGCTGTGTTTTTTTGTGGTATCCCTAACTGTTCCCACGGGCTAGGCCCGTTTTAGTTGGAGGATCCTAGTCTTCCCTTAGTAGTTTGTCTGTTTCTTATTGTATATTATTATTATTATTGTTTTTTTGAGAACCGTTTAAGTTAGAGGTTCTCTCTGTGTGTTCTCGTTGTTTTGTTTGTTGGTTTAGAGCTTCACTCTACCCTGTGGTACTGTCCGCTGTCTAAGCTGTGGGCTTCCTGCCCTTTTTTGGTAATCGTTAATTGTAGTTACGCTGTGTGCCTTGCACCTGTTGGAAGTCATTAACTCTTTGGATATGTCTAAAGATCAGAAAGAACATAAGCCTTCTGGCTTTAAAAAGTGTTCAAAGTGCGGATATAAAATGTCCATCACAGATGCACACTCTGTTTACTGTCTTGGAGCCATCCACTTACAGGAGTCGTGTAGCTTTTGCCACGCCTTCAGTCCTAGGGTGCTCCAATAGAGGAAAAACAAATTGATTTTAAAGGGACTGCTTAAACCATCTTTCGAGGAGGCTATAGATTCGGCTCCCAGTCGAAATCTAAGTCCTCCAAGTCCATTAAAAGGTCTCCGGCTCCATCAGCATCTTCGGAACCTCCGGAGAAAATTACCATATTGGATACTGCTTCCTCGGCTTCACCATCCTCTGGGCCGCAGGAGGTGTCTGTATTAAGTGAATCAGCATCTGCTCCGATCATTCTCTAACCTATTCAGAGCCGGTCGCCAAGTGTGAGGCTGGGTTCACCAGATAAGAGGTCTCAGTCTCCATCCATCTCCTCCAAATCCTCCAGGCTTTCCGATTTGGATGTGGATAGGGTGGTGCAGAGGCTCCTGCAGTTGCCGGTGTTGGCTAAATTGTTTTTGGCTCCGACCCAGTCTTCTCCGGAGCCAATTCCTATGGTTCTTTCATCGATTCCTCCTCCGAGCACATCCTTGCTATCAGAGCCGGTATGCCCCGCTCCGAGTGATGTTCCTCCGCCGGCTCCGATACCCCCTCTGGGTTTATCGGTGCTGACCTCTGCTCCAACCATGTCAGTTCCATCCACAGGTTTGAGAATCGGGTCTCTTCTGTCGGGCCCAAAGGGGATGCCTCGGGACATCTCTTGGTTCTGAGTCTCCCCCTCGGTGCATCGGCTAGGGGGACCCCGGTCCCGGTCATGGCCTCTGAGGCCGGTCGGTCCTCTGACTCGGGGGGGGACCCACCTTCACGGCCATGCAGAGCGCTCTGGCCAGGTCGTCAGCTACATCACTCGGGTCGGTCATTCCATCTCCCACCACTCCAACGAGAGCTTCTGACACCCATCTATCCTTGGACAGCAGAGCACCAAGCCCTAAGGACAATCCCACGAGCGGTCCCCCACTTTCTGAAGGTCCCTCAGAGCCCTGTCCCTGAGGAACCCCCCAGGAGGAAATTGTGTAAGAGGAAGCACATAGACTCCCAGGACGAGTCTCTCTCACTTCCGATACTGACCTCGAGGAATCGGAAGGGTCCCCCAAGTCTTCCTCTGATGATGTTTCCTTCTCCGATATCCTGGAGATACTGAAACAAAGAGGAGACTGGCCTTCCAAAACCCCTTCCGAGGAGGAGTCAAGTGTTCCTTAAGGCTTTTGGCACTCAAACTTCCACCTCCTGGGTGTCCCCACCCTTCGATGAACTTCTTGACCTTATTTGTCGAAGGGTGTGGGAAAACCCTGAATCTGTGGAGCCAGTACTGCGGCGCCCCAACAAATTTCTCTCCGCCCCTCACGGAAAAGAATTTCTGACAAAGGGAATTCTGATAGATGCCATGGTGGTGGCGGCAGCCACCCAGAAGGAAGTTGCAGAGTCTTCCTCTTCGGTCCATCCTCCTAACAAGGAGTCTGGGACTATGGACCAGTACGGGAAACATACCTTGTCTTCAACCACCTTCACCTTAAGGTCTCTGAACTACTTATCTCATTTCGCTCGGCTCCAGAGAAATCTCCTTAAGGAGTTGGGAGATACTCTTGCGGGTAACATACCTGAAGCGGTGGCTCAGACAGTCAATGCACAGGTTTCTACCCTCAACTCCATCGTGAACTTGTCCATGCGACTCATTTCGTATTCGGCCGAGGGAGCGAGTAGAGCGGCCAGCTCAGGTGTAGTCCTTAGAAGGCAAGCCTGGCTTTGCCTGTGTCACTTTGCGGAGGCCTTCAAGTCTTCCTTCACTGATGCCCCTTTTGATGGTTCCTCCTTGTTTGGGACCAAAGTGAAAGGCACCCTCACCAGGTGTGAGCAAGAGGGTAAGACCCTGTCTGCTGTAGGGGTCCATTTTTCCTTCCCGTCTAGGCCTTATCCCAAGGCTCAGCGAGGGGGAAAGATGTGGTTCAAGAAATCACAAAGGTTTTTTCCTGCCGCACAAGGTGAAACCCCCCTCCCGAGGCAGGGGAGGGGGGAGTTATTCAGGGAGACGTCGCCCCAGAGGCAGAGGGGGCCCCCGCAATTCTGGGGACCGTGACTCCTTTCGTGGCTCCCCATACTCCCACTCCTGAGGGTGTGCCTGACTGTGCTTATCCGGAGCCAGTCAGGGGTTGAATTTCCTTATATCCGGAAGCCTGGGAAAACATCACCCAGGACCGATGGGTATTAAGGATAATTTCCGGAGGTTACACCATTCCATTCTGTTCAGTACCTCCTCCCATCAGAAGAATCCCAGACGTTCCACCCAGTCAAAGGGATCAAGCAGCCTCAGAGGTATCTCAGCTGCTAGAAAAAGGAGTCATCCAACCAGTCCCCTCAGACAAGATCGGATTAGGAACTTACTCAAGATTCTTTTTGGTGCCGAAAAGAACAGGGGACCTGAGATCCATACTAGATCTCAGTCAACTCAACCATTACGTACAAAAGTCCAAATTCCATATTATCACCCTACAATCTATTCTCCCATTGTTGGGAAAGGAAGTATGGATGTGCTCCATCGACCTGAAGGATGCTTACTACCATATCGAAATGGACAGTGCATCCAGGTGTCATCTACGCTTCTGGCTGGGAGCCAGACACTTCCAGTTTCGAGCCCTGCGCTTTGGTCTCACCACAACCCCCAGGGTGTTCACCAAGTGTATGGCAGTGTTGACGGCTCACTTGAGACGTCAAAGATTCCAGGTGTTTCCGTACCTGGATGACTGGCTCCTCACCAGGCATCTACTAACTCAGACCAGGGACGTTACCATCAGTCTACGTCACCAATTAGGCATTACGATAAACTGGAAAAAATCTGCCTTGTTGCCCTTACAGCGTGTCACCTTTATAGGGGCAGAGCTGGACACCATTCAAATGCGAGCGTTCCTAGCACAAGAAAGGATCACAGGGTTGCAACAACAAATTCTCACGCTGATGCCTATGAGACATGCGAAGGCAAGACTGATTCTTCAACTCCTAGGGACCATGGCAGGTACTATCATGTTGGTTCCGTTAGCGAGATTACACATGAGAATTCTTCAATGGCTTCTCTTTGTCCAATGGTCTCTCCAAAGACTTCCGCTATCCTATCCAATTCTAATGACAGACAAATGCAAGCAGGACCTCCGTTGGTGGCTGTGCACCAAAAACTTGAACGTAGGAAAACCCTTTGTTCCACCCGTCCCTGTGGCCACAGTGACTACGGACGCCTCCCAGATTGAGGGGGGGGGGGGCATTATCTCGGCAGGATGGTCCAAGGCACGTGGCAGGAGCACGAGATACATTTGCACATAAACGTCCTGGAGATGAGAGCAGTGCTTCTTGCGTTGCAGGCACTTCAAGAAGTCCTCCCTCTAGGGACCATTGCAATACACTCAGACAACATGTCTGTAGTGTGGTATCTCAACAAGCAAGGAGGAACCAGATCTTATCCACTATGCAGGGAGGCCATGAGCGTGTGGCATTTGGGCAATAGCTTCCCAACGGTTTCTAGTGGCAACGCACATCCCAGGGAAGACCAATGTGATAGCAGACAAGCTAAGCAGGGCGATTCTTATGCCCTACAAGTGGTCCCTGGATCGCCTGGTGGCAGAGCGAATCTTCAGCAGATGGGGTCAACTTTGCTGTGATCTTTTTGCCAGCCCCCTCAATGCGAAATGCAGCAACTACTTCTCGCTGATCCCCCCAATGGGGGAATCAATCAGGGACGCTCTAGCTCACAATTGGCCCTCTGGTCTGCTTTATGCTTTCCCTCCGTTTCCCCTTCTCTCAAGGATGATTCAGAAAGCGCAATCCTTGGGAAACAGGATGATTCTGATTGCCCCACACTGGCCTCATCAAGTATGGATGTCCTTCAAGGATGCATCTGCAGTCCTAACAAATGGGTTGTCCTGTCGTCAGGCAGCCCTTCGGTCGGCCGGATTCCAAAGTCTGGGTCTGGCCTCGGCTGGTGTCGCACTTCACCCGACGTCATCTCTGCTGGTCTTCGGGTATAAAGGCATCAGCCGACGCCATTTTCCTCAGTCTTTCTTGCCGCGTGGCGCCCGAAGCAGAAGCTGTTCGCAAGTGCCGGTCGGTCAGATCCAGAGATTACTACTACCGAATACTACTTCAAGACTTCTAAAAAGCTAAGTACCCCGTTGGGGACTCTTTCTTGCCTCAGCCGATGTCAGAAAAAGTGAATAACTGTTTAACTTGTGGGAAACAAATACCTCATAAAGATTTCCACTCTTACTGCTTACCTTGTTTAGGCCCAGACCACGACGTAGCAGCCTGTTTAGCCTGTGCTTCTTTCAACCGACGAACGCTTAGGCGTCGGTTGGAGTTTGCTGAACAGTTTTTCGGCTCAGATTTTGCGTACATTTTGCCGTCGGATCCTCCGACTTCTCAAATTGTTAAGAAACGCAAAGAAAAAGACCGACACTCGCGGTCCGCGGTTTCGGCCGAAACCACGGTTAAGCAAACCGCGAGTGTCTCTGTTTCGGACAAAACCGAGCAAACGGGTCAATCTTCAGCCGAATCCATGACTACTACCGAGGCTCCTGCTACCCTAGTTGAATCGGCCTCTGAAGTTTTGCCTACTAATGTGGTTCCTCTAGAATTATCGGACACCATCCCTTTGGATGTCTCTACCCCAGCACGTGGTGCTGCTAGGCCTCCTGCAGCCATGTCTATAAAGGCCTTTGCCAGGGCTAAAGCAGCCAAAACTGCTAAGTCTGTGCCTGTTAAGCCCCCCTCTCACAGGCCCAGTTCCAGTTCCCAAATGCTTACTCTGGCAGAGGATCTCATCTCTTTAATAAGGGGATCCCAATCTCACCCAGACAGGGCCTCTCAACCTCCAGAAAGAGACCTAGAGCAGAGCCCCTGAGCCAGTGTCCTCAGATGACTCTTCTGATGATTCAGACAATACAGACCATCCAGAGGCTCCTTTTTCTACTTATGAAGATTCCGATGCTGAAGAATCTATACCTTCTGCCTCTCCACCAGAGGAATTTTCCTTTGGGAAACCTTACATGCCATGAGAGAGCAATTCCAATGGCAGGGACAAGATTTCTCAGATTCAAGAAAAAGGCTTAGGACCTTTCTACACTTACCGCAACATAGGCCCTTAGCTATACCTCCAGTTCTTCCTGTTGTGGATGATGCATTTAATGATGTTTGCACTGCTCCTGATACTTTACCTCCAGCCCCTGCCAAGCCCGATAGGTTTTACAGGGTACCGGACACTCATCACCACTTATACAAGGCTCCCCTTGCAGATCCTGAGACGATCTCCCAGGGGCCTAAGGCAGTAGCTTCGACCTCAGCGAAAAACCCTCTCCCTTCTGAAAGGGAATCCAGGTCCTTAGAGAGATGGGGTACAAAAGTATACACCTCTGCTACTCTCTCAGCTAGAGCTTTGAACTGTCAGTTTCATATGATCCAATACCAAGAGTTTATGCTTGATCAGTTAACTAAGAAACTGTCCTCTGATGATTCCTTAGATAAGAAATATGTTTTAGAAATGGTGAATAACATTCAGCAGGTTAGTAACCATTCTTTAAAATGTGGCTATGATGCACTGGAGGCTTCATTTAGATCAGCCATGACTGGCACAGTTATAAGAAGGCATGCATGGTTGAAAGAACAGGTCTTGCCGGATCATGTTAAAGCAAAGCTATTAGATGCTCCTATGGATAAGGTCAGTCTATTTGGTTCTCCTGCCCAGCAAGTAATGAAGAAAATGGAAGAGAAGGCAAAATCTGTACAAACAGTTAAAGATTTCTTACAGGTTCAGCCCCCAAGGTTTAGCAGGAACTGGCCTTCCAAAAATTGGTCCTTTCCAGACTCCTCTAAATCTCAGAGAGGCAGGAATAGACGTTCCAGAGGCAGAAATCAATCCAGAGGAGGTGTCTACAGAGGACGCCAGTGGCAAGGCAATAAACCAACGAGGCACAGACACAACCACTGCCACTGCAACAGGACAATCACAGTGACTTGGCTCTGACACCGCCTACCAGGGAACAAATAGCAGCACCCTTAGGCGGAAAGTTAGCCTTATTTTCAAAAAATTGGCACTATATCACAAGAGACAAGTGGATTTTGCAAACTATAGACCAAGGCTACAGGTTTCATTTCCACACCTTACCAGTAAAAAGAGGAATGCCAAACCTACCACCAAATCAAAAAACAGAATTAACAAAGATGAGAGCTGTGGAAAGGGTACCACCTACAGAACAGGGCAAAGGATTTTACTCCAGACTCTTCCTAGTACCAAGAAAAGAGAAAAGTTGGAGACCTATTCTCGACCTGTCCGCTTTAAACACATTCATCATTGTTCCAAAATTCAAAATGCTGACCCTACAGCAACTTCTTCCCATGCTGGGCAAGGAGTGTTGGCTGGTAACTCTAGATCTCAAGGAGGCATACCTGCACGTCCCCATACGACCAAATTGCAGAAGATACCTCAGATTTCTTGCAGGATCAGAGCATTATCAATTCTCAGCATTGCCCTTTGGCTTATCTACTGCCCAGAGTATTCACGAAATGCCTGGCATCAGTAATCGCTCATTGCAGGCTACAGGGAATCCAAATTTATCCATACCTGGACGACTGCCTGATACAAGCGGACAACAAAAGCAAGCTGACACAAGACTTACAAAGAGTCATTTGCTTACTACAAGCCCTGGGATACATAGTCAATTTAAAAAAGTCAAGACTGATACCATCCCAAACAAGAACATTCTTGGGTGCAGAATTGGACACAGTAAAACAGATGGCATTCCTAACTGCAGAAAAACAAGAACAACTCCCTCTTTACTTCTTGGCATTAACAAAGCAGAACAAACTAACAGCAAGGAAAGTACTGCAGGCCTTGGGCTTCATGGCATCATGCATAATCCTGGTCCCCATGCCAGACTGCATATGAGAAAGCTACAGTGGTACCTAAAGAATTTATGGTCTCAACACAGGCACAGCTTAGAAACCGAAATACCACTAATCCCATGCCTGAAACAAGAGTTCCTATGGTGGGCTCAAGCATGCCAGTCAAACCCAGGTTTGCCCTTCCACAACATTCAAGCAAGCCAAACCATCACAACGGACGCCTCAGACCTAGGTTGGGGGACCACATGCTGGACAAATGCATTCAAGGATTATGGACTCCAGATCAGCTGCACCTGCACCTGCACATAAATCAAAAAGAAATGCTGGCAGTAAAACTAGCAATCCAGAATTTCAGACCATTCCTCAAAGAAGGCCAATTAATGATAAGGACAGACAACACCACAGTCATGTGGTACATCAACAAACAGGGAGGCACTCATTCATACCCCTATGCCGAATGGCTCTGGACCTATGGAATATGGCTCTGAGCTACAACATTCAGTTACAGGCAATATTTGTACCGGGAAAAGAAAACATCCTAGCAGACATGTTAAGCAGAACTACCTCGGATGCTCACGAATGGATGCTACACCCGGACATCTTCAAGGCCATCACAAAGAAATGGGGAATGCCACAAATAGACCTATTCGCATCCCCACTCAATCACCAGCTCAAGAAATTCTGCACAAGGACATACCACCCACTTGCTTGGAAGGTGGACTCTCTATCCTTCAGTTGGAAAGGCCTGACAGCATATGCATTTCCACCTCTTCCTTTGATGCACAAGGTACTACTGAAAATCAAAGAGGAACGCCCAAGGATAATTCTGATAGCTCCAAATTGGCCAAGACAACATTGGTATCCATTGCTGAGGAGCATGTCTCGGGGGGAAACGTGGACACTACCCCTGATTCCTTTGATGTTAACTCAGAGCGACTACAACATCATGCATCCAAACCTGAAAACTCTGCAACTGACTGCCTGGAACATTACATAAGAGCAACTAACCCAGATTTATCCCAAAGGGTTAAAGACATTATCCTTGAGGCCCGCAGACCTTCAACAAGAAGGAACTATGCAGGAAAATGGAAAAGGTTTGTCATTTGGAGTACTGAAAGAGGAAAAGATGTGTCAAAGATAGATATTGCCAACATCCTGGAGTATTTGGCAGAGCTTCTCCATACAGGCCTGTCCTATTCCTCCATCAAGATACATGCATCAGCTATTTCTGCAGAATACAGCTTGATCCCCTGTCTTCTCACATCCTCTACTCAGGCAGTTCCTCAGAGGAATCAAGAATGTAAAACCTCCTAGGAAACCACCATTACCAGCATGGGACTTGAACTTTGTGCTAGAAAAATTGACACTCCCTCCATTCGAACCAGCAGCAACAGCAGATCTTCAACACCTATCCTGGAAAACTGCTTTCCTATTGGCAATTACTTCAGCAAGAAGGGTTTCGGAACTACAGGCCTTAATGGCAGTACAACCCTTCCTAATCTTCCATCAAGATAGTGTCCATGAGAACTAATCCTACATTTATGCCTAAGGTGGTATCCAGAGTGTCTCTAAACCAGGCAATCCACCTACCTACCTTCTTTCCCAATCCACAGAACAGGGGGGAAAGACTGCTGCATACCTTGGATGTACATAGACAGTTGCGCTACTACCTGGACAGAACCAAGGGCAATAGAAAACTGACCAGCTTCTAGTAGCTTATGCAACAGGAAGGGAAGGAAAAGCAATTTCCAAACAGACAATCTCCAAGTGGATAGGAAATTGCATAAGATTCTGTTACTCCTACCATGGAAAGCAAATTCCACAGAACATAAGGCCTCATTCTACAAGGGCTACAGCCACTACCACAGCTTTCTTACGAGGAGTGGCTACCAAGGACATTATTGAGGCGGCTACTTGGACCTCCGTGCATACATTTGCCAAGCATTATAACTTACCTCTATACTCTAGATCCCGAGCAGGGTTTGCCACTGCTGTTTTGCAAGGGATCCTAACTACACCATAATTCTTCTTCCTCCTCCCTAGTTTGGCTATGGTATTCTACCCATTTGTTAGGACTGCAGATGCATCCTTGAAGGACATAGTACAGTTTTGTACCTACCATAAATGTAGATGTCCGAACAGGATAGCATCTGCAGTCAGGATTACCCACCCTCCTTCCCCTCTGTGGTACTCCTAGGGTATTTACCCTCCTAATAGCTAGCTTGGGGGGGATCTCTTATGGTGTATTTGTTTGTATATATGTACATACATGCTTATTTTTTGTGTTTGCCTTCTACCTTTTTTGGAAACATTGGCATTTACCAAAAATTTAGCTTTCCAAGAGGGCAACTGGCATCTGGGGCAAGAAACACTGAGGAAAATGGCGTCGGCTGATGCCTTTATACCCGAAGACCAGCAGAGATGACGTCGGGTGAAGTGCGACACCAGCCGAGGCCAGACCCAGACTTTGGAATCCGGCCGACCGAAGGGCTGCCTGACGACAGGACAACCCATTTGTTAGGACTGCAGATGCTATCCTGTTCGGACATCTACATTTATGGTAGGTACAAAACTGTACTTTCCCCTTCCTTCAACCCTACCTTGTGGATACTCCTTGGATTCTGGAACCCCTTCCAGACTTTCTGACACACACATGTCAGGACAGTTCCACCCCTCTCTGAGGACACTCCGGCTGACAGCCTGGCTACTCCACTTCCATCCTTAGTCAGATGTCATAATTTTTTGCCAGACGTAGTCCATATTTTGTCGTCCTCTCATAAACCATCCAGTAGAAAAATCTACTTTAGCAAATGGAAAAGATTCTCTATTTGGGTTCATTCCAGAGGCATTGATCCCTACATTGCTCCAATTGATTCTGTTTTGAAATTTTTTCTATATTGTTCTATCAGGGGTCCTCTTCAGCCACCATCAAAGTTCATCTGGCGGCTATATCAAACTTCCACGTGGCCAATGAACCTAGCCTTATGGCACACAGACTATGTAAAGCATTCCTCTCGGGCACCCTATTGCTTCGTCCTCCAGTATCACAACCTGTTATGCCCTGGGACCTCAATTTTGTTTTTCAAGCCCTCACTCTTCCTCCCTTCAAGCCTGCAGCTACCTGTGAGTTAAAGTTTCTAACCTGGAAAACAACCTTTTTAATAGCTGTCACTTCAGCGAGGCGGGTTTCCGAAATTCAAGCCCTTTCCATCAAACCCCCATATTTGATCTTCCATAAAGATAGTCTCCCTTAGACCAAACCCTTCTTTTCTTCCCAAAGTGGCTTTCCTGTCTAATATAAATCAGTCTATTGAGCTTCCAGTTTTCTTCCCCAATTTTTCCAACAAGGCAGAACTCAGATTTCACCAACTAGACGTACATAGACAGTTACACTTCTATCTCCATCGGACAAAAGGGATTCGGAAATCTGACCAACTCTTTGTCTCCTTTTCTGAAAACCGGCTTGGTTCTCCGGTATCCAAGGTCACAGTCTCTAGATGGATAGCCAGCTGTATTTCCTTCCTCTATCACACAGCAGGTAAAACGTTGCCCATTCCACAAGAGCTTTTTCCACATCCACAGCCTATCAAGCTAGATTGTCGAATGATGATATATGTGCTGCGGCCACTTGGGCTTCTCCTCACACTTTTGTCTGTCATTACAAATTGGACGTGGTTTCCAGGGGCAGATCTTCATTTGGCTCCACAGTTCTCAAGAGTATTTTCCTATGAGCCACCCAGGTTGTAGGTGCTAGGGACGCTGTCCCACAGGTAAGAATGTAGGCAAGATAGGACTACATAACATCAAGAAGTTATGTACTCACCTTAACATTCGATGTATGTAGTCCATCTCGCCTCACATTCTTACTTACCCTCCCGCCTTCCCCCATACCTGGAGGATTTGGAGGAAAAATGTTATCATGCAGAGTCCCTTTGATTCATTTGTTTGGCTATTTTGTTTGCATGGATGTGTGTTATGTATGCAATAGTTGAGTTATTTGCAGCAAACTAGATCTGGGGATGCGAAGCAATGTACTATGGGATACCCTCTTAGCCCAGCCAATCAGAGACTTTTGAGCTAGTAAATAGGCCGAGTCTGAGCCGATATTCTGCTCCGAATCCACGGGTAAGAATGTGAGGCGAGATGGACTACATACATTGAACGTTATGGTGAGTACATAACTTCTTGTTTGATGGCAGCAGCAATATTAGCCATTCCATTGGCGAGGATGCATATGCAGATTCTTCAATGGATCCTTTCCACGCAATGGTCTTACCAGGAATTGTCAATGAACTATATGATTCCGATTACAAACTCTTGCAAGAGGGATCTTCAGTGGTGGTTGAAGTCTCTACATTTCACAATAGAATGCCCCTTTGACCCCCCCCCCCCCCAGTAGCCACTGTGACCACGGACGCTTCCCTGATAGGGTGGGGGGGAGGCATTTTCAGTGAAAGACTGCCCAAGGCACATGGACTGATCAAGAGTCACATCTGCATGTCAGTGTTCTGGAGATGAGAGCAGTACTTTTGGTGTTGCAGTACTTCAGGACTCTCTCTTCCTGTAGGGACTATTGCAATACAGACAGACAACATGTCAGTGGTCTGGTACTTGAACAAGCAGGACAAAATCTTACCCCGTTTGCCGAGAAGCCCTCAGAATATGGCAATGGGCTGTGTCATCCCAGCGCTTTCTGTTAGCAACGCACATCCCGAGGAGATCCAACGTGATAGCGGACAAGCTGAGCAGGGCAATTTTGTTGCTGCATGAGTGGTCCCTCAAACAAGAGATTGCGGACAGGATTTTCCGCAAATGGGGCCAGCCTTGCTGCGATCTTTTTGCCAGTCACATCAACACCAAATGCAGAAGCTACTTTGCCCTGATACCCCTTCCGGGAGAACCCCCAAGGGATGCAGTCTTACACGATTGGCCCCCGAGTCTCCTCTATGCATTTCCTCCAATTCCGGTAATACCCAGATTTTTACAGAAAGCAAAGTCGCTGGGAAGGACTGTTATTCTTATAACCCCTCATTGGCCTCGGCAGATTTGGTTTCCATTTCTTTACCATCATCTCTTGGAGGATCCATGGATCCTGGACCCAGTTCCGGACCTTCTGACTCACCCGTCAGCGGACCTCCATCCTTCCTTGCAGTCACTGAAGCTAACCGCTTGGCTGCTCCAGATGTTCTTCATCTCACATTGCTGCAGTCCTTACACTTGGGTAGTCCGCTGTCCTCGGTCGGCCCGAATATCAAAGTATTAGGCTGACGTTGGTCAAGGCGCTTAAGACTGACATCAGGACGTCAGGGTACAAATGCGCATGACCGACGTCATATCCTCAGTCTTTTTTGCCGCATGGTCCGATGCAGAAGCAGCGTTGCAAGTGCTGTTCGGCGTTCTGAAATTTTTCAATCGGAGTTTCAGACCGAGTCAAAGTTGGCTAAGTACCCGCTAGAATATTTTAGTTTTTTCTTGCCTCAGTGGTTTACCGGATGTCAGAAAAAGTGAATAACTGTATTTCTTGTGGGAAACAGATACCGCATAGGGACTATCATACTTTGTGTATTCCTTGTTTGGGGCCTGAGCACGGCGTTGTTGGGTGTCGCTTTTGTGCTAGGTTCAATAAGCGCACTATTAAGCGAAGGTTAGATTGTGCCAGGTTGGTCTTCGGGAAGCGGTGCAATTATAATATGCTGTCGGATGCTCCGACGCCCGCTTCTTCGAAGAAGCGCAAAGACAAAGCAGCTAAACCCAGGCAAGAAGAGTCGTCCGTACCGGACGCCGGTTCTTTAGAGGCGTCAGTGGAACCGGTGGTTCCACCGGAGGCTTCTCTGGAATCCCAGGGGGAGACTTTGATATTGCAGGATGTGGCCTCTCAGGAGGCAGGTCAGGCTGAAGGGGCTTCTCAGGTTACTGTACACCCCTCCCTTCCTAGGGTGGTTAGGCCCTCTCCTTCTGTTTCCAAGGCTTCTCCCAGAGGCAGGCCAGGTTTAGCTTCTGTTGGTGTCACTCCTAGTTCATCAGGATCTGTGCCCAAGAAGCACATGCTTAAAATGGCAGAAGATTTAATTACTTTGATTAGAGGTTCTTTGCCCCCTCCTGATAAGAGGCCTAGGGTGGAACCAGAGTTGGGGAGTTTTGAGCAGGCTTCGGATGTTTCAGAGTCTTCGGCTGAAGACTTGCAGGAGTATTCTCCTTATTCTGATTCTGATGTAGATGATTCTACTCCTTCTGCTTCTCCTCCAGAGGATTTTTCTTTTTCAGAGACTCTTCCTTCCATGAGGGAACATTTTTAAGTGGGAAGGTCAGGACTTCTCTGATTCCAGGAAAAGGCTTAGGGAATTTTTGCTTTTACCCCAGCATAGGCCTTTGGCTATACCACCTGTTCTGGATGTTGTGGAAGATGTGTTTGCAGAGGCTTCACTTAATCCTGATTCTTTGCCTCCTGCTCCTGTTAAACCGGACAGGTATTACAGGGTGCCTGAAGCTCATAAATATCTTTATAAGAGTCCTAGGGCGGACCCAGAAACTGTTAGTCAGGGACCTAAGGGTGTCAAGGCCTCTGTTGTAAAAAATCCGGTTCCTCCAGATAAAGAGGCCAGAGCTTTGGATAGATGGGGAAAGAAAGTCTATACTTCTTCCACCTTAGCTATGAAGGCTTTGACTTGCCAGTTTCACATGTTGAAATATCAAAACTATCTTCTTTCTCAATTGAAGTCTAAGGTAGATGCTCTGGCGGAAGGCATTGAGTGTAAAGAATTACAAGATTTGGTACATGTCTCTGAACAGGTGGGTAAGCATTCTTTACAATGTGGTTTTGATGCTGTACAGGCCTCGTCTAGGGTGGCTGCCACTGGGTCAGTTCTTCGCAGGCACGCCTGGCTGAGGGATCAGAATTTATCTGACCATGTTAAGACAAGGATTTTGGATGCTCCTCTACAGTCTGATGTGTTGTTTGGTTCACCTGTGGAGTCAGTCTTAAAGAAAATGGAAGACAAGGCTAAGTCTATGCAGGCTGTTAAAGATTTTTTGCAAGTTCAGCCTCCGAAGTTTAGTAGGAATTGGCCTGCTAAGGGGTGGACGATCTTCTTATGATTCACAGTCTAGGGGTAGATCTAGACGTGGTAGGGGCAGAGCTCAGGGCTCTTTCAGACCTAGAACAGGGAGTTCACCTGCACAGTCTTCGGGTGAGGGCAGGGGCCAGTCCTTTCGTAAACAGGCCCAATGACCTACCTTTTCAGCTGCCAGATCCTTCTTGTCTGGCAGCACCTTTGGGAGGAAGGTTGGCACTCTTCAAGGAAAATTGGAGTTTGATTACCCAAGACAGATGGGTATTGGATGTCATACACCAAGGTTACAAGTTTTATTTCCATACCTTGCCTCCTTTCAAAGGCATGCCAGACGTTCCTCCTCAGCAACGACTAGAGGCTCACAAACAAATTTCTCTGCTGCTTCACATAGGGGCCATACAGCCGGTCCCTCTGCCAGAAGTGGGCCTAGGATTTTATTCTCGCCTGTTCCTAGTACCAAAGAAGGGGAACACGTGGAGACCAATTTTGGATTTATCTATCCTCAACACTTATCTGGACATTCCCAAGTTCAAAATGTTGACGTTACAACAGCTTTTACCTCTGCTGGGCAAAGATCACTGGATGGTGACTCTGGATCTCAAGGAGGCTTACCTTCATGTTCCTATCAGGCTAGATTGCAGGAAGTATCTGCGTTTTCGGGCTGGGACTTCTCATTATCAGTTCTCTGCATTGCCCTTTGGCTTATCTACTGCGCCCAGAGTGTTCACGAAGGTTCTGGCTCCAGTGATAGCTTTCTTCAGGCTAAAAGGAATACAGATCTATCCTTATTTGGACGATTGCCTGATTCTGGCCCAAGGAAGGGACGAACTTCTTCATCATTTACAATATGTGATAACAGTGCTAAGATACCTGGGGTATTCTGTGAACGAAATAAAGTCCAGTCTAGTACCCTCTCAGGACATGTGCTTTCTGGGTGTGAGACTGAATACAGCATCCCAGATGGCCTTTTTGACCCCGGACAAACAAAAGAATCTTTCTCTCTACTTCCATCAATTGTCTCATCAGTCCAGGCTGACTGCAAGGACAGTCCTTCAAGCCTTGGGGTTCATGACATCTTGTATTCTGGTGCTTCCCAATGCCAAACTGCATATGAGGAAGCTACAATGGTATCTCAAAAATGTATGGACACAGCACTGCCAAGATATGGACACTGTCATTCAGATAATACCTTGCATTCAAAAGGAATTTTTGTGGTGGGCTCAGGAATGTCACCTAAACAAGGGACTCTCTGTGACCCCGCCAGAGGCGAGTCAGATTCTAACGACAGATGCCTCAGACAAAGCTTGGGGAGCTCATCTAAATGGAAAGTGGGTACAAGACACGTGGCCTGCCAGACTACAACATCTACATATCAACTTGAAGGAGATGTTAGCAGTCCAATTTGCATTAATAGCTTTCAAGGATTTACTTCTTCCAGGGCAGGTGTTGGTTCTAACAGACAACACAACTGTCATGTGGTACATCAACAAGCAAGGGGGAACGCATTCTTATCCTCTATGCAGACAAGCAATGATTTTGTGGGAGACTGCTCTCAGTTTACAGCTAAATCTTCAGGCAAGGTTTCTGCCGGAAGCACAGAACTCCTTAGCAGATGTGTTGAGCAGGCAATTATGGATCCCCACGAGTGGAAATTGGATCCTCATGTATTTCAGAAATTGACAGTGTTATGGGGAACTCCAGACATAGATCTGTTCGCTTCTCCACTAAACTACCAGCTGCCAAAGTTTTGCACAAAAAGGTTTCATCCCACAGCTTGGAAAGTGGATGCTCTTTCATTCAATTGGAGCAATATTCATGTGTATGCCTTTCCACCTCTGCCTCTCCTTCCAAAGGTACTCCTAAAGGTCAGAGAGGACAAGCCAAAGATGATTTTAATAGCTCCAGATTGGCCTCGACAGCACTGGTACCCATTACTGAGAAGTCTGGTACGGGAGCCTCCATGGCCTTTGCCTTCGATTCCACACCTGCTGTCTCAGGAGAACAGTCATTTACTCAATGTCAAACTTCACTCTCTTCACCTAACAGCCTGGCATATTCTGTTTTAAACCCTGGAGGGTCTCAGCTTCCACAGAAAGTTTTGAATGTTATTTTGGAGGCCAGAAGGCCTAGTACAAGGAAAGTGTACGCAGATAAATGGAAGAGATTTTTATTTTGGAGTACAGCAAAGGAATTTGATGTTTCTAAGCCTAATTTAAGTGTGGCTCTTCAATATCTTGTTGAGTTACTGGACAAAGGTTTGTCCTTCTCTTCTATTAAGGTTCATGCTGCAGCAATTTCTGCTCACTATGACTGTGACCCACCATTGTTTTCTCATCCTTTGTTTAAGCAATTCCTTAGAGGGGCAAAGAATTTAAGACCCCCGTAGAGCTCCTACTCCTGCTTGGGATCTCAATTTTGTGTTGGAGAAACTCACTCTACAACCTTTTGAGCCTGCAGCTACTGCCGAGTTGAAATATTTATCATGGAAGACTGCTTTTTTGTTGGCCATTACCTCTGCGAGAAGGGTTTCTGAATTACAGGCCCTTATGGCGGTTGAGCCTTTCTTAATTTTCCATAAGGATAGGGTATCTTTACGTACTAGTCCTTCCTTTATGCCTAAAGTGGTTTCTAGTGTGGCTTTAAACCAAACTATTCATTTGCCTACTTTTTATGCAAACCCCCAAAATAAAGGGGAAAAGATTTTGCACACTTTGGATATACACAGGCAGTTGCGATATTATTTGAGCAGAACTAAAGGGTTCAGGCAGTCTCAGCAGTTATTTGTTTCATTTGCTTTGAGTTCTCAGGGCAAGCCTGTGTCAAAACAAACTATTTCTAAGTGGATTGGGTTTTGTATTGCTTTCTGTTATTCCCATCATGGTAAGGAGGTTCCAGCTGGGATTAGGCCTCATTCCACTAGGGCTACTGCCACTTCTACAGCTTTTTAAGGGGTGGCAACTAAAGATATTTTGGAGGCAGCTACTTGGAGTTCAGTGCATACTTTCTCTAAGCATTACCACCTTCCACTTTACTCTAAATCTAGGGCTGGTTTTGCCACTGCAATTTTACAGGGCATTTTGGCAGCCCCTACTGCTTTATAGTTTTGCCATCCTCCCTTACCTCTGCTTTGCGATTCTACCCAAGTGTAAGGACTGCAGCAATGTGAGATGAAGAACATAGTACAGTTTTGTACCTACCATAAATGTAGATGTTCAAGATCCACATTGCTGCAGTCCAATTTACTCCTCCTTCCCTCTGTAGTTAGAGGCGGTTGTGTGGTTTGGGTTGTGAATATTGTGGATATTGTATATATTGTACATATGATTAGTGCAAGGGTGGTTGGTTGTTTTTGCTGTCTTTGGTTTTGACCTTTCTTTTAGGGTCTTCTGACATCTGGGGCAAGAAAAGACTGAGGATATGACGTCGGTCATGCGCATTTGTACCCTGACGTCCTGATGTCAGTCTTAAGCGCCTTGACCGACGTCAGCCTAATACTTTGATATTCGGGCCGACCGAGGACAGCGGACTACCCAAGTGTAAGGACTGCAGCAATGTGGATCTTCGAACATCTACATTTATGGTAGGTACAAAACTGTACTTTCCCCGTATAGCCAGGCTTCATAATCTTTCATATGACACAAATTTTGTTGGCCTCCCACAAACCTTCCACCAGAAAATTGTATCGTAGTAAGTGGAAGAGATTTTCCATTTGGGCTTCTAACAAGAACCTTGACCCTTGCAAAGCTCCGTTGTCATCCATACTAGAATTCTTGACTGAGATTTTTCACGAAGGAGCAGCAGCGGTGACCGTTAGGGTCCAGTTAGCAGCCATATCTAATTTTTATCTAGGTATTGATGGCCTAAATATTATGCAACACCAGTTATCCAAGGCCTTCCTCAGGGTACCTTTCACATGAGGCCTCCAGTGAAGATTCCTTAATGTTCTTCATATTTCACTGTTGCAGTCATTACATTTGGGTAATCTGCTGGCAGGTTGTCCTCAGTCGGCCTGATTAACAAAGTCTTGGGTCCTGCGTCGGTTGCTGTCCCTTCTTCCATGATGTCAGGTCATCAGGGGTATAAGACATGCAGCCAACGCCATTTTCATCAGTCTTTCTTGCCGTGGGGTGCCAGAAGCAGAAGCAGTTCGCAAGTGCCAGTTGGCTGACTACTGAAATTTTCGTTTTCGAGTTTCAGAACCGAAGTCTTCAACCTAAAGCTAAGTACCCCATTGGGGAAACTTTTTCTTGCTCCTTACCAATGTCAGTAAAAGTTAATAATTGTATTACTTGTGGGAAGCAAATACCTCATAAGGATTTTCATTTGTACTGTATTCCTTGCCTAGGCCCTGACCACAATGTGCCTTGCTGTCGGTTTTGTGCTAAATTTAACCCAACGCACTATTAAGTATCGGTATATTTTTGCATCTAAATATTTTGGCTCAAGATTTAACTATTCAGAAATGCCGTCAGTTAGCAATCCGACTACTGGAATACACAAAAAACGCAAAGAAAAACACAGACAGACTGTCAATGTCCAAAATCGACGACGAAGCTTCTCCTAAGCCAGTCGCTGGTACTCAGGTGCTTTCGCAGCCCCTGATAACCGCTCCGTTTGATTCGCAGGCCTCTACTGAGACCCAGTCAGAGTCCGGTATGCCGCGAGACACTTTAGTATTGAACCCGCGGATGCCTCTACCTTAGATGGGTCCGGAGCCGCTGAGCAGGCACCGGCTTCTGAGGGTGTTTTCAGGCCTAAAGATTTGTATATTAAACCGACGCCATATTCAAAACCTAGGGCAAAACCAACTTCTATGTCTAAAAAAATTATGCTTGGGCCATGTGCACAGGCCCCTATGCCTAAAAAACAAATGATCAAAATGGCTGAGGATTTAATTATCTTGATCAGGGGTCCCCAACCTCCTCCTGCTAAGAGGCCTAGGCAAGGCACTGATTATGAATCTTCAGATCAGTTTTTCATTTCTTCTGAATCCTCTTCTGATCAGGAATTATCTATTCCACCTTATGAGGACTCTGATGCAGAAGAATCCATCCCTTCTTCTCCTCCTGAGGGTTTTTCTTTTGGAGAAACTTTGCATACCTTAAGGGAACATTTTCATTGGGAGAGTCAGGATTTTACAGAATCTAAAAAGAGGCTTAGGGATTTCCTTCTACCTCAGCATAGGCCTTTGGCTATACCTCCTGTTCTAGACATTGCTGATGATGATTTCTCAGAATCCAGCATGGCTCCTGATTCCCTGCCTCCGGCTCCTAGTAAGCCAGACAGATATTACAGGGTTCCTGACTCACACAAATTCCTTTTTAAAAACCCTACTGCTGACCCTGAAACCATTTCTCAGGGTCCCAAGGGTGTTAAAGCTTCTACTGCTAAAAACCCTACCCCTTCTGATAGAATTTCCAGGGCGCTGGATAGATGGGGTAAGAAGATTTACACGTCTGCAGCCTTGGCAATCAGGGCTTTAAACTGTCGATTTCATATGCTTAAATATCAGCAACATGTCATGGGCTTACTTAAACAGAAAATGATGTTGATTTCTGACTGTGTGCAAAATAGAGTTGCAGGATTTAGCTGAACAAGTTGGAAAGCATAGTTTGCAGTGTGGTTTTGATTCCTTGGAGGCCTCTTGCAGGGCCGCTTTAACTGGATCTGTGATAAGAAGGCATGCTTGGCTCAAGGAGCAAAATCTGCCTGATCATATTAAGGCAAAATTGTTGGATGCTCCTTTACAACAGGACAGTCTATTTGGTAATAAGGCAGAAGAAGTTTAGAAAAAGATGGAAGACAAAGCTAATTCTAAGCAAACTGTAAAAGATTTCCTACAAGTGCAGCCACCCAGGTTCAGTAGGCACTGGCCTGTTACGAATTGGTCCTTTCCAGTACCCACCAGAGCCACACAGGTCAAACCCAGACGCTCTAAAGGCTCCAGGTTTCAGTCACAAGGAACTTACAGAACAAAACAGTGGGGTGCTTCCACCTCCAAATCTGGAAGTAGCAAGGCACCTCCCTATGGTAAACAGTCTCAATGACTTTCCTCTGCCATCGCCAAGCACTTATCTTTTGGCAGCTCCTTTGGGGGGAAAACTAGCACTTCATGCACAAAATTGGCATCTAATTACCCAGGACAAGTAGGTTTTAAATATAGTATCCCAGGGATACAGATTTCATTTCCGCACGTTGACAATTCCAAACAGATGGCCAGATCTGCCTCCAAATCAGTGGGCAGAGGCCCAGAAGCAAGTTATGTCCCTCATGAATATGGGGGCTATTCAGCCAGTACCAGAAGAGGAAAAGGGACAAGGTTTTTATTTAAGACTTTTCCTGGTACCCAGAAAAGACAAATCATGGCATCCAATTATGGACATATCCATTCTAAATACATTCCTGGACATTCCAAAATTCAAGATGCTGACTCTACAACAGTTACTGCCTATGCTAGGCAAGGATGCCTGATTGGTAACTATAGACTTAAGAGGCTTACCTGCATATCCCAATCAGGGAATCTTGCAGAAGAGAGCTCCGCTTCAAAGCAGGCTATTTGCATTACCAGTTCTCTGCACTGCCCTTTGGCTTATCTACTGCGCCCAGGGTCTTCACAAAATGCCTGACACCAGTAATTGCATTTTGCAGACACAGAAACATTCAAATTTATCCTTATCTGGACGATTGTCTAATTCAGGCAGAAAACGAGGACACTCTTCTACAGCATCTGGAGTTTGTAAAAAGGCTTCTAACTTGCCTAGGGTACACCATAAACGAAAATAAATCACAACTGGTACCCTCTCAAATAATTACATTCCTGGGTGCAAGCTTGAATACAACTGCCCAGATGACTTGCCTCACACCAGAAAAACAAATCCAGTTGATGACTTACTTCAAACAAGTGGCCACAAAAACCCAGTTATCTGCAAGACAAATTCTGCAGGCCTTGGGGTTCATTGCTTCCTTCCTTCTACTAATTCCATATGCAAGACTGCATATGAGGAAACTTCAGTGGTACCTAAAAAGCTTATGGAGTCAACATTGTCACAGCCTGGAAACAATGATTCTTATCATTCCTTACCTGCAGCAAGAGTTCCTATGGTCAGCAGAGACCTGTCACCAAAACAAGGTAATGTCATTCATTCCACCCCCTGTCAACCAAACCCTGACTACAGACGCATCAGATTATGCTTGGGGGGGCGCATCTGGCAGGGAGATGCATTCAAGGTGAATGGAGCCCAAATCAAATGCACCTGCATATCAACTAGAAGGAGATGCTAGCTGTACAGAATGCTCTGACAGCTTTCAAGGACTTTCTTCATCCAGGGCAACTACTGATAATAATGGACAACACCACAGTCATGTGGTACATAAACAAGCAGGGGGGGTACCCATTCCTCCCACCTTTGCAGACTAGCCATGGCTTTGTGGAACACAGCCTTGACTTACCAAATATATCTACAAGCACAATTCCTGCCAGGAAAGCAAAATACTCTGGCAGAGAAACTAAGCAGAAATCTTATGGACCCACACAAATTGAAACTGGATCCACAAATCTTCAGCATGTTGACATGCAAATGGGGGAGTCCAGACATAGATCTTTTTAATTCACCCCAAAACTATCAGCTGGACAAATTCTGCACAAGAAGCCATCACAAAAAACCTTGGAAAGTGGATGCTCAATCCTTCAGCTGGAAAAACCTATCAGTCTATGCTTTTCCCCCTCTGTCTTTGCTCTCCAAGGTATTACTAAAAGGCAGACAGGAAAAAACAAAAATGATTCTTATTGCTCCAGACTAGCCTCGCCAACACTGGTACCCACTCCTACCCAATATGTCACACCTTCCTCTGTGGTACCTGCCTCAGACACCTTATCTACTGTCTCAGCAGAACTATCAAATTCTGGACACTTGGCTCCAAACTCTGAATCTTGCAGCATGGCTAAGCAACTAATTTCACCAGTTACATCCCTCAGCAAACCGGTGATGGATGTCATTTTGGAGGCTAGAAGGCCTAGTGCTAGAAAATCTTATGCTGATAAATGGAAAAGATTCTGTGCCTGGAACCAACACAGCAACGCCCAATATTCCTGAGATTCTGCAATATTTAACTGAGATGCTTCACAAGGGCCTATCTTTCTCTTCCATAAAAATCCATGCCTCTGCCATTTCAGCTCATTACAACACAGAGCCCTCCCCTCTTTTCTCACCCCCTGCTAAAGCAGTATCTCAGAGAGGCCAAAAATGTAAGACCTCCCAGGAGAGCACCAACTCCTGCATGGGACCTCATTTTTGTGTTGGAAAAGCTCACCCTACCTCCTTTTGAGCCAGCTGCTACTGCAGACATAAAATTTCTCTCTTGGAAGACAGCTTTTCTTTTAGCAGTCACTTCAGCTAGGATTACAGAACTACAGGCTCTCATGGCAGTGGAGCCTTTTATTATTTTCTACCCGGACAGTGTGTTGCTCAGGACCAATCCATCCTTTATGCCTAAAGTGATATCTAGTGTGGCTCTTAATCAGACCATTCATCTGCCAACTTTTTTCCCAAATCCACAGAACAAGGGGGAGCAGATTCTACATTCTTTGGATGTACACAGGCAACTAAGATTCTTCTTAAACAGGATAAAATCTCTAAGAAAATCTGAGCAACTACTGGTGGCATTTGCTGCAGGGGCAGAGGGAAAGGCTATTTCAAAATGGATAAGCCATTGTATTATGATAAACCTGTTCCCAAGGGGATCAGATCCCATTCCACCAGGGCTGCATCTACTTCTGCAGCCTTTCTCAGGGGGGTTCCTACCAGAGACATTCTAGAAGCTGCTACCTGGAGCTCACTTCATACGTTCACCAAACATTACCATTTACCTATCTTCTCTAAATCCAGAGCAGGCTTTGCCACTGCTGTCCTGCAGGGCCTTGTAGCTGCTCCTAATGCTGTATAATTCCATCCTCCCAACCATAGCTTTGGGATTCTACCCAAATGTAATGACTGCAACAGTGAAACATGAAAAACATAGTACAGTTGTGTACACTTTCCATAAATGTAGATGTTCGAGTGTATTCACTGTTGCAGTCCTGGTTACCCACCCGCCAACCCCTTACTTTTCTCTTTTTATACCTCTTCTTTCTTTTACTATGCTCAAAAGCCTTTTTGTTGTATTTGCATTTATTTGGAAGTAATTTTTTCACCTGACATCTGGGGCTAAAAAAACTGATGAAAATGGCGTTGACTGCATGTTTTATACTCCTGACGACCTGATGTCATGGAAGAAGGGACAGCAACCGACGCAGGACCCAAGACTTTGTTAATCAGGCCGACTGAGGGCAACCTGCCAGCAGATTACCCAAATGTAATGACTGCAACAGTGAATACACTCGAACATCTGCTTTTATGGTAAGTGTATACAACTGTACTTTCTCCCTGGAGCTTGAATTTCATGCTGTCCCGTGTTGTTCTTCCTCCCTTTGAACCAGCATAATCTAGTGAGCTCAAGTTTCTGTCATGAAAAATTATTTTTCTAGTGGCCATTACTTCTGCCCGCAGGATGTCAGTGCTTCAGGCATTATATATCAAGCCTCCCCATATGATTTTTCATCCTGACAGAGTATCCCTTAGAACTAATCCTTCCTTTTTGCCCAAAAGTATGTTCTGAGACAAACATCAACCAAGTTATTGAGTTGCCCGTGTTTTTCCCCAACCATGCCAACAAATTAGAATACCTGCTGCACAAACTTGATGTTCACAGACAGCTTAGATATTATCTGGACAGAACAAAAGACTTCAGAAAGTCAGACTAGCATTTTGTTTCATTCTCTGAAGCCAGAAAAGCCAGACCAGTGGCTAAAACAACCCTTTCTAAGTGGCTTTCGGATTGTATCACCTACACTTACTCTTCTGCTAATAGGTCTTTGTTGCATAAAGTGAAGGCGCACTCAACCAGAACAGTCTCTACTTCGGCCTTTCAAGCTATCTGTGCTGCAGCCACTTGGTCTAAGCCTCACTCTTTTATCACTCATTACAAAGTGGACAAGGCCTCCAGGGACAGGGCTTCTTTTGGTTCTACGGCCCTGAAAAATGTACTCCCGTGAGCCACCCAGGCTTTAGGGTGCTAGGGACGCTACCCATCAGTGATGAATGAATGGCGAGTTTGAACAACTTCACATAAAGAAGTTATGTACTCACCATAACGTTCCATGTGAGTTGTTCCATCTCACCTTCATTCTCACGTCCCGCCCTCCTTCCCCCACCTGGCTGACAGTTGACCTGGAAGCTGACTTCATCCTGGTTTTTCAATGTTCTTCCTCTCTGGGGAGATTAGTACTCCTTCTAGGGTATGGTACTCGCAGCAAACAAGATCTGAGGTAATTCCAGCAGTGCATCTTGGGATAAGGGGCTTGGTCTCGAGCTACTGGTAACCTTTGAGCTTTGCTAAACGGCCGTGTCTGAGCCAAGGATCGGCTCCAAACCCATCAGTGATGAATGAAGGCGAGATGGAGCAACTCACATGGAACGTTATGGCGAGTACATAACTTCTTTTTATTGTGGGGCCTCTGAGTACCCCAAGTTCCACAGGGAAGTAGTATATCTTGGTGGTAGCAGATTATGCTACTAGATACCCTGAAGCAGTGGCTGTGTCCTCCATTGAGGCAGAGAAAGATGGCAAGTGCTTTGTTAGAGATTTTCAGCAGGTTAGGTTTCCCCAAGAGAAATACTGACTGACAGAGGTGCCAATTTCATGTCAGACCTGCTGGCTGATCTGTGAGAGCGCTTTGGAGTGAAGGACCTAAATACCACCCCCCCAGATTAATGCTGTTGTTGAAAGCTTAAACTGTATGCTAAAGACCATGCTATGGGCATTTGCAGACCAGTTTGAGAGAGAGCGGGAGAAATTATTGCTCCATCTGCTGGTTGCATACAGAGAGGTACCCCAGGAATCCACAGGTTTTTCACCCGTTGAGTTACCGTATGGGCAGACTGTGAGGGGGGGGGGCCTTTAAATTTGAGTCATGATGTGGGGGGGGGGTGAATGTGAATCCCACAAGGTCTGTTGTGGCATATATCCTAAACCTCAGGACAATGGTGAGGGAGCTCATGGGCTTGGCCCAGGAGAACCTGGCAGGAGACCAACAGCAGGAAAAATATCTGTTAGGAATGTTTGTGCCCAGTAGTATGCTGTGGGACAGTAGGTTATGGTTCTCATTCCTGTCACACACACTGAGCTGGACACAGCTTGGGGGGGACCCTTCAAAGTGGGAAGGAAGGTCAGTGATAACATGGTAGAACTGCTAGGCATGAAGCAGGGGCACAAATTGTACCATGTTAACATGAAGCCTTACCATGACATGCAGGCCCTTGTGCTAAGTATTTACAGTAGGGGGCAGGAGGAGTCTGGGGAGGATCTGTGGTTAGTCGAGCCAGCAACCAAAATGCCAAGTTATTAAGGTAGAACCTACGATGTCATGTGGTCCTGTCTCACCTACATTCATTACTGATGGGTTCGGAGACTCGGCTGACTATTTTCTAGCACAAAGTTTCTAATTGGCTGGGCTAACCGGTATCCCAGGATGCACCTCGCCCAAACCCCCAGATCTCATTTGCCACTCGTTGAGTTAGGACATGGTCTCGAGCTTGGCTGTGGCAAAGTACATTTTTTGACTAAAAACTTTCTAAAGTTTGATACCATTCTGTCAGATTAAAAGCTATTCTTATAGCTATATTGTGTTTAAGTTTGTTGCTAGTTTTGTGGAAAGTGAGCGTGGTTTTCCTTGTGTTTGATGGGCTAGGCCCGTTTAATTTAGAGGGATCTAGTCCTCTCCTTCGTATCGTCTTCAGTGTGTTCCCTAAGGAACTTTTAAATTAGAGTTCCTGTAGTGTTTCCGCCTTCCCACCTGTTGTTGTTGTGTTTGGATATTAGTGAACATGTCTAAAGAACAAAAGGAGCATAAACCCTCCGGGTTTAAAAAATGCTCTAAGTGTGCCTACAAAATGTCGATCACAGATGGGCATGCAATCTGTGTTTATTGCCTTGGTGCGATTCATTTACAAGAATCCTGCAGTATCTGCCATTCCTTTAGCTCTAGGGTGCTGCAGGAAAGAAAAAATAAACTGATTTTGAAGGGCCTGATCAAGCCCTCTTTTGAAGGGGATCTAGAGTCTGCTTCTTCTACTGGCAAGTCTAAAAACACCAGAACTAAGAAACGATCTCCAGCTCCTTCTAGTTCCTTGGAGCCCCAGGAGAAGATTTTGAAAATAGTTACAACCTCCTCTGCTCCGTTGGCTTCGGAGTCGCAGGACAAGAGCTCTGGTTTGGATACTGCTTCCTGGGCTCCATTGTCCTCGGGGCCGCAGGAGGTATCGGTGGTACTGGAGTCGACCTCGGCTCCGATCATTTTGGAGCCAATTCAGAGCCGGTCACCCAGTGTTAGACAGGATTCCATAGGTAAGAGATCCTCATCTCCTTCAGTTGCCCCCAAATCCTCTAGGTTATCTGATTTGGATGTGGATAGGGTGGTCCAGAGGCTCCTTCAGTTGCCGGTGTTAGCCAAATTGTTTTCGGCTCTGACCCAGTCGGCTCTGGAGCCTACCTCCTGTCGGCACCAATGATTCCTCCTCCGAGCACCTCTGTGCCATCGGAGCCGGAGTGTTTGGTGCTGAGTGATGTCTTTACACCGGCTCTGATACCCCTGGTGGGTTTATCTGAGCCGTCATCGGCTCCAACCATTTCGGTTTCGTCATCTGGTTTCGGCACTTGGGTTTCCTCGGTCGGGCCCGAGGGGGATGCATCGGGACTTCTGTTGGCCCCGAGTCTCCCTCTCGGCGCTTCGGCTAGGGGGATCCCGATTCTGGTTGTGGTCTCTGAGACGGGTCAGTCCTCTGATTCGGGGGGGGACCCGCCTTCGAGGCCATGAGGAGCGCACTGGCCAGGTTGTCAGTGACATCACTTGGATCCGTCACTCCATCCCCATACACCCTGGCTAGAGCCTCTGACACCCCTGTGTGGACGGCGGAGCTCAAAGGCCTGAGGACACCCCCATGAGTGGTCCCCAGCTTTCTGAGGGCCCCTCAGAGTCTGTGCCTGAGGAGCCTCCCAGGAAAAAGTTGTGCAAGAGGAAGCACATAGACTCCCAAGACGAGTCCATCACCTTGGATACCGACCTCGAAGATGCAGAGGGGTCCCCTAAGTCCGTCCTCCGATGATGTCTCCTTCTCCGACATCCTGGAGATTTTGAGGCAGAGAGGCGACTGGCCTTCCAAGCCCCCCTCTGAGGAGGAGTCTGTATTCCTCAAGGCCTTCGGAGCTCAACCTTCTGCCTCCTGGGTGTCTCCACCCTTCGATGAACTCTTAGACCTGATTTGTCGAAGGGTGTGGGAGCACCCTGATTCTGTGGAACCGGTGCTCAGTCGTCCAAATAAGTTCCTGTCTGCCCCACCAGGAAAAGAGTTCTTGACAAAAGGGGTCCTTGTAGATGCCATGGTGGTGGTGTCAGCCACTCAGCAAGAAGTTGCAGAGGCTTCTTCCTCCATCCATCTTCCTAACAAGGAGTCCAGGACTATGGATTGTTATGGGAAGCGTACCCTGTCTTCAGCGACCTTTACACTGCGGTCACTGAATTACCTCTGTCACTTTACTCGGCCCCAGAGAGATCTCCTCAAAGAGTTGGGAGATACTTTGACGGGTAACATGCCTGAGGCGGTAGCGCAGACTGTTAACGCCCAGTTGTCTACCCTTGGTTCCATTGCAAACTCGTCCATGAGGCTCATATCGTATGCGGCCGAAGGGGCGAGTAGGGCAGCTAGTTCAGGCTTGGCTCTTAGGAGGCAAGCCTGGATGCGCCTATGTCACTTTGTGGAGGCCTTCAAGTCTTCCTTCACTGACGCCCTCTTGGATGGGTCCTCTCTTTTTGGACCCAAAGTGAAAGACACTCTCACCAGATGTGAGCAGGAGAGTAAGACTTTATCTGCTGTAGGGGCCCATTTTTCTCTTCCCTCTAGGCTTTATCCCAAGGCTCAGAGAGGAGGGAAGATGTGGTTCAAGAAGTCACAAAAGTCTTTCCCAGCCAATCATGGTGAGCCCCCCTCCAGAGGCAGAGGAGGGGGGAATTATTCTGGAATTCACCATCTTAGGGGCAGAGGAGGCCCCCGCAATTTGGGAGACCGCAACTCCTTTCGCGGATCTTCCTATCAGCATCCCTGAGGGATCGCCCGACTGTGCGGGGGCCGTTTTTCGAGGCATCCTCAAGCCTGGGAAAGCATCACTTAGGATCGATGGGTGCTTCGAATAATCACCGGAGGTTACACCATTCCCTTTGCTTCATCCCCTCCCCCAGTCAAAAAAATCCCAGACATTCCACCCAGTCAAAGGGATCAAGCAGCACTAGAGGTATCAAAGCAGCTAAGAAAAGGAGTCATCCAACCGGTCCCCTCAGACCAGATCGGATCAGGAACTTACTCAAGACTCTTTTTGGTGCTGAAAAAAACAAGGGACCCGAGACCCATTCTGGATCTCAGCCGATTGAATCACTATGTCCTGAAATCCAAATTCCAAATGGCCACTCTTCAATCCATCTTCCCATTGCTGCAAGGAGAGGGAGTATGGATGTGCTCCATCGACCTTAAGGATGCCTATTACCACATCAAGATAAACAAGGCATCCAGGAATCATTTATGCTTATGGCTGGGGAGCCAGTCATTTCCAGTTTCGAGCCCTGCCCTTTGGTCTCACCACAGCCCCCAGGGTGTTTGCCAAGTGCTTGGCAGTGGTGACAGCTCACCTGAGATGTCTAGGATTCCAGGTGTTTCCTTATCTGGACGATTGGCTCCTTGCCGCCCCCACCAGGCATCTACTCATTCAAGCCAGGGAAGCCACCACAACCCTTTGCCAAAGGCTAGGAATTACATTTAACTGGGAAAAATCTGCCTTGCTGCCCTCACAGCGTGTTGTATTTATAGGTGCAGAGCTAGACTCTGTTCAAATGATGGCCTTTCTACCTCCAGAAGGATAACAGTGTTGCAATCTAAGGTCCAGGCTCTATTGCCCCAGAAGGAGGTCCAAGCCAGGTTAGTTCTTCAGCTATTGGGATCCATGGCGTCGACCATCATGCTAGTACCCTTAGCCAGGCTACACATGCGGATCCTCCAGTGGCTCCTTTCAAAAATTACCTTTCCCTCACCCAATTCTCCTCACAGAGCAATGCAGACAGGATCTCCGTTGGTGGCTATGTTCCTCCAACCTGGATAAGGGGAGGAATCTAGTTCCCCCTGTCTCCTGCTGCCACAGTGACCACAGACACTTCCCAGATAGGGTGGGGGGGCATTATCTGGGCAGAACGGTGCAAGGCATGTGGCAGGATCTCGAGGTACACTTACACATCAATGTCCTAGATATGAGAGCAGTACCGTTAGCGTTGCAAGCACTCCAGAGCTCTCTTCCCCGGGGAACAATTGCTATTCACTCTGACCGCATGTCATTTGTGTGGTACCTGAACAAGCAAGGGGGAACCAAGTCTTACCCCCTTTGCAGAGAGGCCATGAGAGTGTGGAATTGGGCAGTGTCTTCCCAACAGCTTCTAGTGGCAATGCACATTCCTGGAAAATCCAACGTGATAGACAGGCTAAGCAGAGCTATTCTGATGCCTTACGAGTGGTCTCTGAATAACCGAGTTGCGACTCGGATCTTCAGAAGGTGGGGTCAGCCTTGCTGCGATCTCTTCGCCAGTCTCCTCAATGCCAAATGCAGCAACTACTTCACTCTGATCCCCCCACAGGGGGAGTCACCCAGGGATGCTCTAGTCCACGGTTGGCCTTCCGGTCTGCTCTATGCCTTTCCTCCGTTTCCTCTGTTACCAAGAGTGATTCAGAAAGCCATTTCCTTGGGAAGTGAGATGATTCTAATTGCTCCACACTGGCCCCGCCAGGTCTGGTTCCCCTTCCTTCAGCAGTACACAGTGGACGGGCCTTGGACTCTGGATCCAGTGCCAGACTTATTGACTCATATGTCGGGACAACTCCACCCCTCCCTACAGCCCCTCAGGTTGACAGCTTGGCTGCTGCACTTCCGTCAATAGTTAGACTACATTCCCTCTCACCTGAGGTGGTGCATATTCTGTCGTCGTCTCACAAGTCCTCCACCAGAAGAATTTACTCTAGCAAATGGAAGAGATTTTCCATCTGGGCTCAGGCCCAAGGCATGGTCCCTTTCACAGCCCATATATCGGCGGTCTTAGACGTTTTAGCTATGCTCTTCCGACAGGGCTCCGCTCCCTCGACCATTAAGGTGCAGCTGGCGGCCATTTCTAACTTCCATGTATCCTATGAACCCACTCTTATGGGCCATAAACTTTGCAAGGCCTTTTTGAAAGGATCCTGGTTACTGCACCCTCCTGTGTCAGAACCTGTCATGCCATGGGATTTAAATCTGGTATTGCAAGCCATCAATTCTCCGCCCTTTGAGCTGGCTGCCACTTGTGAACTAAAATTCTTATCCTGGAAGACGGCATTTTTGGTGGCCATCACCTCGGCTAGAAGAGTATCAGAACTTCAAGCATTGTCCATTAGGCCCCCGTATTTGATATTCCATAAGGACAAGGTATCCTTGAGACTTAATCCGTTAATTCCTCCCTAAGGTGTCTTCTACATTTTACCTCCACCAATCCATTGAGCTACCTGTGTTTTTTCCTAACTTCTCCAACAAAGCAGAGTTCAAATTTCATCAATTGGATGTGCATAGACAACTAAGATTCTATTTACACAGGACGAAACATGTAAGAAAATCGGATCAATTGTTTGCGCCCTTTTTGGAGAATAGAACTGGTAGCTCTGTTTCCAAGTGCACAATTTCCAAGTGGCTTAAGGATTGCATTTCCTTTATTTACTCATCCGCAGGCAGAAATTTACCCTTCCCAGTTAAGGCTCATTCCACCAGGGCAGTATCAACTTCAATAGTATATCATGCCAGGCTTTCCTTGGACGACATTTGTGCAGCGGCCACCTGGGCTTCTCACCACACCTTTATCTCTTATTACAAGCTGGACGTGGCATCTAGAGGCCGGGCTTCCTTTGGTTCCACGGTTCTCAGGAGTATTTTCCTATGAGCCTCCCGGGTTAGAGGTGCTAGGGACACTGTCCTATCAGTAATGAATGTAGGCGAGAGAGGACCACATGACATCAGTTAGTTATGTACTCACCATAACGACCGATGTATGTGGTCCATCTCGCCTACATTCTTACGTACCCTCCCACCTGCCCCCTGCCTGAAGGATTTGGAGGAAAATTAATCTGAGACCCTTCAGAATCGGTTTATTCCCTTTTCTGGTGAATGATATGCCTCTTAGTGAGGTTGCTATATGTGGAGTGATTGTGATGTATGCAAACAAGATCTGAGGGTTTGGGCGAGGTGCATCTTGGGATACCAGTTAGCCCAGCCAATTAGAGACTTCGTGCTAGAAAATAGTCGGCCGAGTCGGAGCCGATTATCGGCTCTGAACCCATCAGTAATGAATGTAGGCGAGATGGACCACATACATCGATCATTATGGTGAGTACATAACTAACTGTTTGCAGGCATATGACATGACAGTGCAGCACTGTGGTGGGGTCAAAATTGCAAATGGGTTCTCAAGACAAGGGTATAAGTTAATGTGCTCCCAGACAGGCTTATGTCCCTCAAGCAATGTTTTTCATGGGCCACTTGAAAAACTAGCTTGAGTCTTCAAAGTGGGAAGAGATGTGACAATGTGAGGTATTGCCGGCTATGACAGGAGAAGTAGGGCAGTGGATGTGCAATATATGCCAGAATAGCTAGCTGTAATTTTGTAAAGAATTATGTTATTTGTATATCAAACTGATTTGTACATATGCTTTTGTTGAAAAATGAATTTGTAAAGCTGCATGTTAAAAATGTACCAACAGTGTGGACTGCTGGACAGAAAAATAAATGCACTTGTATGTCAGACCGTATTGTAACTATTGAAATTTAATATTATAAAAGAGGATACTGGAAGAGGATCATAGGAGGTTACTAAGCTATTGGCCCTGAGGCCCTTATAAGCCTAGCCAAGAGTTTAGCCAAATCAGCGCCCAATGCCCTGTCCAGCAGGGGCATGGGTGGAATCCCAGGGGTATATTTTCTGTTTCCCATCCAGTTATCCAGGTTGCCCTTAAAAGGGGGGTAAAGAGGTACTCTGATGTGGAGAGGGAGTCTATTCCATAGATGAGGGAGTCTCTGGGACACAGCTCTGTCCCGCCAACAAGTCCTGTTGATGTCACAAACCAGGTTGAATCCATGCGTATGGATTACTCGAGTGGAGCTTGACTTGTGGATATGCAACAGTACCATCAAGGTGGGGTCCATGATCACCTTGTATGCCAGGCAGAGGTCGCCTCTGAGGAGTCTGTATGAAACTGAGTAGAGGTATAGGGCTTTTAGCCTATCCTGTGTATGGTAGATGTTTGAGTCCCTGGATTCTCCTGTTGAGGAACTTCTGTGGTCTCTCCAGCTGCTGCATGTGCTTTGCGAGGTACATGCTGAAAGGTGCATTGTACTCGATAATGAGCCTTATAAGGGAAGAATACAGGGATGTTATGACCTCCTTGTTCCTGTATGAGATACCCTTACTTATGAGGTGGGCCATGTAGAAGGCTTTCTGTACCATGACACCAATATGGTAGTCAAAAGTCAGGTTACTGTCACCCTGGGTGCCCAAATCCCTCATGACTGATGAGTGCTTAGAACGTTATTAATGTGATAATTTGTGGGGACGTCACTAGTCAGCTTTAGGCCATGTTTCTGACAGCAGTTATTTGTCTGAGTGAGACCCTCCTGGAAGATGTCCACATCAGTAGGGGAATTGATGACACCACCCAACTTGCAGTCACCTGCAAACTTGGTCAGCCATAGCCCACTGGTTTTGGCCTGCACTTCAGAAAAATATATCCCAAATAACAGAGGCCCCAAGAACGAACCTTGAGGTACACCACTTGTTACGAGTCTACTGCTTGAGGTGGCTTCCCCTATTTTGACTACATGGGTTCTGTCAGTGAGCCAGTTTGCTACCCATCTGGTAACATATGGATTGATGCCTAGTTGAGAGAGTTTATCTATTATGCCCGAGTGGGGAATAGTGTCAAAAGGCTTTGGTCAGGTCAGGGTAGGTTGTGTGCACAGTCTTCCCCTCGTCCATGGCTTTGGTGAATGTCGCAAAGAAGTCAACCAAATTTAGCAGATATGACCTCCCCTTGACAAAGCCAGACTGTGTGAAACAAGTGATGTTCTTCGTCTCACATTGCTGCAGTCATAACCTGTGGGTGGTCCGCTGTCCTCGGCCGGCCCGAATACCAAAGTGTTAGGCTGGCGTCAGTCATAGTCGCTCAGATCTGACGTCAGTACGCAGTGGTACTAAAGCGCATGACCGACGCCATATCCTCAGTCTTTCTTGCCGCATGGTCCGAAGCAGAAGCAGCGTTTGCAAGTGCCGTTCGGCGTCCTGAAATTTTCGTATTCTGAGTTTCAGACCGAAGACCAAGTTGGGCTAAGTACCCCGTTGGGGAATATTTTTGTCTTTTCTTGCCTCAGTTAAATCCGGATGTCAGAAAAAGTTAATTGTATTTCTTGTGGGAAACAGATACCTCATAGGGACTACCACTCTCTCTGTATTCCTTGCTTGGGGCCTGAGCATGACGTAGTCGGGTGTCGCTTTTGCGCTAGATTTAATAAGCGCACCATTAAACGCAGGTTAGATTGTGCTAGACTTGTTTTTGGTAAGCGGTGCAACTACAACATGCCGTCGGATCCTCCGACGCCCGCTACCACTAAGAAGCGAAAAGATAAATCATTAAAATCTAAGCAGGATGAGTCGTCCGTTGCGGATGCCGGTTCTTTGGAAACTACGGTGGAATCTGTGGATCCAGCCGAGGTTTCAGCTGAGTCTCAGGGGGAGCCTTTAATATTTCAGGAATTGGCCTCTCTGGAGTCAGGTCAGGCCGAGGGGGCCTCTCAAGTTTCTGTAGTTCCTTCTTTACATAAGGTTGTTAGGCCTTCTACTTCTGTCACTAAAGCACCTTCTAAAGCTAGGCCTGGTCTTTCTGGCACAGGCGTCAGCCCTAGTTCTGCAGGCTCTGTTCCTAAAAAACATATGCTAAAAATGGCAGAGGATTTGATTACTTTAATCAGAGGTTCTATGCCCCCTCCAGATAAGAGACCTAGGGTGGAGACAGAGGTGGAGGGTTTGGAGCATTCCTCAGATTACTCTGAGTCTTCAGCTGAGGACATTCAGGATTTTCCTCCCTATTCTGATTCGGATGCAGAGGACTGCTGTCCTTCTGCTTCTCCTCCAGAGGATTTTTCTTTTTCTGAAACCCTGCATTCCATGAGGGGAGCATTTTAAGTGGGAAGGTCAGGATTTCTCCGATTCTCGTAAGAGGCTTAGGGAATTTTTGTTTTTACCACAGCATAGGCCCTTGGCCATTCCCCCTGTTTTGGATGTTGTTCAGGATGTTTTTTCTGAGGTTTCCCTTAATCCTGATTCTTTACCTCCGGCCCCTGTCAAGCCAGACAGATACTACAGAGTTCCAGAGGCTCATAAATATTTATATAAGAGTCCTAGAGCTGACCCAGAAACTATTAGCCAGGGACCTAAGGGTGTCAGGGCTTCTGTAGTAAAGAATCCAGTTCCTCTGGTTAAAGATTCTAGAGCTTTGGATAGGTGGGGTAAAAAAGTGTATACCTCCTCCACACTAGCTATGAGGGCTTTGAATTGCCAGTTTCATATGCTGAAGTACCAGAATTTTCTGTTAAGTCAGTTGAAATCTAAGGTAGATGCTTTAGCTGAGGGTATAGAGTGTAAGGAATTGCAGGATTTAGTTCATGCCTCTGATCAGGTAGGTAAGCATTCCTTGCAGTGTGGCTTTGATGCTCTTCAGGCTTCTTCCAGGGTGGCTGCCACTGGTTCAGTTATTCGTAGGCATGCCTGGCTTAAGGATCAGAATTTGTCAGAGCATGTTAAAGCTCGAATTTTGGATGCTCCCTCAATCTGAAGTTCTTTTTGGTTCTCCTGTGGAGTCAGTTTTGAAGAAAATGGAAGACAAAGCTAAGTCCATGCAGACAGTTAAGGAATTTTTAAAAGTGCAGCCCCCTAAGTTTAGCAGAAATTGGCCTGCAAAAGGATGGGCATATCCTTCTTCCGATTACCAGTCTAAGGGCAGATCTAGACGTGGTAGGGGCAGAGCTCATGCTCAGGGTTCTTTCAGACCTAGGACATGGAGTTCTCCTGCACAATCTTCTGGTGAGGGCAGGGGTCAGCCTTTTCGTAAACAGACCCAATGACCTGTATCTCCAGCTGCCAGATTCCTCATGTCTGGCAGCTCCTCTAGGAGGAAAGTTGGCACTCTTCAAGCAAAATTGGCTTTTGGTCACCCAGGACAAATGGGTGTTGGACATTATAGATCGAGGCTACAAATTTTATTTTCACACCTTGCCTCCTTTCAAAGGCATGCCGGACGTACCTCCTCAGCAAAAGCTGGAGGCTCACAAACAGATTTCTTTACTTTTAAAATGGGGGCTATTCAGGTGGTACCTCCGTCAGAAGTAGGCCTAGGATTTTATTCTCGCCTGTTCCTTGTGCCAAAGAAGGGGAACACTTGGAGGCCAATTCTGGATTTGTCTATTCTCAACACATACCTAGACATCCCAAAATTCAAGATGTTAACTTTACAGCAACTTCTGCCTCTGCTAGGCAAAGATCACTGGATGGTAACTCTGGATCTCAAAGAGGCTTATCTTCACATTCCTATCAGGCCCAGCTGCAGGAGGTTCCTGCGTTTCGGGCTGGTACTTTTCATTATCAGTTCTCTGCATTGCCCTTTGGCTTATCTACTGCGCCCAGGGTGTTCACAAAGGTCCTGGCTCCTGTGATAGCCTTCTTAAGACTAAGAGGAATACAAATTTATCCTTATTTGGACGATTGCCTGATTCTTGCTCAAGACAAAGTCACGTTACTTCAGCATCTACAGTATGTAATGGCAGTGTTAAGGTGCCTAGGGTATTCTGTGAACGAAACAAAGTCCAGTCTAGTACCCTCTCAGGACATGTGCTTTCTGGGTGTGAGACTGAATACAGCCTCTCAGATGGCTTTTCTGACCCCGGACAAACAAAGAAATCTTCCCCTATACTTTCAGATATTATCCCTACTGTCCAGGCTGACTGCAAGGACAGTCCTTCAAGCCTTGGGGTTCATGGCATCTTGTATTCTGGTACTTCCCAATGCCAAACTACATATGAGGAAGCTACAATGGTATCTCAAAAGTGTATGGACTCAACACTGCCACGATTTGGACACTGTCATTCAGATAATACCTTGCATCCAAAGGGAATTTTTGTGGTGGGCTCAGGAATGTCACCTAAACAAGGGACTCTGTGACCCGACCAGAGGCGAGTCAGATCTTAACGACAGATGCCTCGGACATGGCTTGGGGAGCACATTTCAATGGGAGATGGGTTCAAGACACGTGGCCTCCCAGACTACAGCATTTGCATATCAACATGAAGGAGATGTTAGCAGTCCAATTTGCTCTGATGGATTTCAAGGATCTACTTCAACCGGGACAGGTGTTGATTCAAACAGACAACACAACAGTCATGTGGTACATCAACAAGCAGGGGGGAACCCATTCATACCCTCTTTGCAGACAAGCTATGGTTTTGTGGGAGACTGCTCTGAGTTTGCACCTCACTCTTCAAGCAAGGTTTCTGCCAGGAGCACAGAACTCCTTAGCAGATGTTTTGAGCAGGCAACTAGTGGATCCCCACGAGTGGAAATTGGATCCCCATGTATTTCAACAGTTGACAGTGGCTTGGGGAACTCCAGACATAGATCTGTTCGCATCCCCACAAAATTTCCAACTGCCAAAATTTTGCACAAAGATGTTTCACCCAGAAGCTTGGAAAGTGGATGCTCTGTCTTTCAGTTGGAACAACCTTCACGTCTATGCCTTTCCTCCTCTGCCTCTCCTTCCCAAGGTGCTCTTGAAGGTCAGACAGGACAAGCCTTGCATGATCCTTATAGCTCCAGTTTGGCCACGTCAGCACTGGTACCCTTTGCTGAGGAGTTTAGTTCGGGAGCCTTGTCTCAGGCAAGCAATCATTTCCTCAATGTCAGGATACAGTCCCTGCATCTGACAGCCTGGCATATTCTGTTTTAGACCCTGGGGGGTCGCAGCTTCCTCAGCAAGTTTTAAATGCCATTTTGGAAGCCAGGTGGCCTAGTACAAGAAAAGTTTATGCTGATAAATGGAGGAGATTTTTTCTTTGGAGCACAGCAAAGAGCTTTGATGTTTCACGGCCTAATTTGAGTGTTACACTACAGTACCTTACAGAATTACTAGACAAGGGTTTGTCTTTCTCCTCCGTGAAAGTTCATGCTGTAGCCATTTCTGCTCACTATGACTGTGTCCCACCATTATTTTCTCACCCTTTGTTTAAGCAATTTCTTAGAGGGGCAAAGAATATAAGACCCCCGCGTAGAGCTCCTACTCCTTCCTGGGATCTCAATTTTGTGTTGGAAAAGCTGACTTTACCTCCTTTTGAACCTGCTGCTACAGCTGAGTTGAAGTTTTTGTCTTGGAAGACTGCTTTTTTGTTGGCCATTACGTCTGCTAGGAGGGTATCTGAATTACAGGCTCTAATGGCAGTTGAACCCTTCCTAATATTTCATAAGGATAGGGTATCCTTACGTACTAACCCTACCTTTATGCCTAAAGTTGTTTCTGATGTGGCCTTGAACCAATCTATTCATTTGCCTACTTTTTATGCTGATCCCCAAAATAAAGGGGAAAAAAATTTGCACTCTTTGGATATTCACAGGCAGTTACGTTACTATTTGAGCAGAACTAAAGGGTTTAGGCAGTCTCAACAGTTATTCATTTCTTTTGCCTTGGGTTCACAAGGAAAACCTGTTTCAAAGCAAACTATTTCTAAGTGGATTAGCCATTGTATTGCTTTTTGTTATTCTCATCATGGAAAGGAGGTTCCGGCTGGGATTAGACCTCATTCCACTAGGGCTACTGCCACTTCTACTGCTTTTTTAAGGGGAGTAGCTACTAAGGATATTTTGGAGGCAGCTACTTGGAGTTCAGTGCACACTTTTACTAAACATTACCATCTCCCTCTTTATTCCAAATCTAGGGCTGGGTTTGCCACTGCAGTTTTACAGGGCATGTTAGCAGCTCCTAGTGCTTTTTGATTTGGCCAACCTCCCTTACCTTTGGGATTCTACCCACAGGTTATGACTGCAGCAATGTGAGACGAAGAACATAGTACAGTTTTGTACCTACCATAAATGTAGATGTTCGAGGATCCACATTGCTGCAGTCCAACCCTCCCTCCTTCCCCTCTGTAGTTTAGGGTTGCTGTGTTGCTTTTGGGGTGATTATTTTTTCTGTAATTGGTAGTTGGGTATTTTCTATGTTTGCCTATGGCCTTTCCTTTTTAGGCCTTCTGACATCTGGGGCAAGAAAGACTGAGGATATGGCGTCGGTCATGCGCTTTAGTACCACTGCGTACTGACGTCAGATCTGAGCGACTATGACCGACGCCAGCCTAACACTTTGGTATTTGGGCCGACCGAGGACAGCGGACTACCCACAGGTTATGACTGCAGCAATGTGGATCCTCGAACATCTACATTTATGGTAGGTACAAAACTGTACTTTTGGAGTTTACCAATGTCCTTATTAATGAGGTCCATGATAATCCATTCCATGGCCTTGCAGATCAGGCTAGTTAGGCTGATAAGCCTATAATTTCCAGGATTGGTGGACGCTCCACCTCTCTGTAAAGAAATGACAGTGGCTGTCCTCCACTCAGCTGAGATGAAGCCAGTACTCAGGCTTTGGTTGACTAGGGTGTCTAATGTTGCTGCAAGTTCCTGTCTGAGTTCACGTAGGATGCAGCTTGTGATATTATTGGGATCTATGGAGGCTGTATTTTTTGCATTTAAGAGAGCTGTGATGACCTGTTCCCTAGATATAAGGGGAAGGGGGCAGGTACTGGGGATGTCCTGATTTACTGATGGGGGGGGGGCAGACTGGTTAAGTTTTCGCTGAAGCTGTCAGCCAGCAAGTTTGATATATCTATGGCATTTGTATATGTGGTGTCGACCACCAGTTCTGAGCAGATCTGGGTGCTTCCTTTGAAGTTGCGGACATATGTGAAGAAGGCTTTTATGATTGTCTCTAGTAGGTGTTGGCAATTTGGACTTGAAATTTGCTTTGGATGATTTCACTAGTGCTCTTATTTGCTTGTTCAGGCTAAGGAGACGTTGCTTACAATTGGGCACCTGCTCCTCCTTGGTCTTGCACAGCAATTTTTTTCCTTTTGTTATAGAGTTTATTTATTGCAGGCATCCACCAGACAGGTTTACTCTTCCTTGCAGAGGATGATTTAGTCTTGCTTTGTATTCTTGATTCCATGCATCTATATAAATGCTTGTATAGTGCTTTGGTGTAGTTTTGGATATTCGTGCCAGTTCCTACAGAGGGGAAGGGGTCTGTGAAGCTGTTTATACAATCCCTTAGGAGGCTGGAATCAACTCTGGAGAAGTTTTTATGTCTGATCCTAGCTGGGGGGGGGGGGGGGGGTTGGGGGGATGGTGACTTTGAAAGTGACTGGTTTGTGGTTGGATCTTACCAGGGAGGATGATACTGTAGCGATGCTGCAGTGGTTACTCATGTTGGTTATACCAAGTCCAAGATATTATTACCCCTTGTGGGGGGGTATCAATGATCTGTTCCAAGGCATTTGCATTGACAAAGTCAAGGAATCTCTGGGCATTTGTGTTCTGGCATGAGTAGTTCTCCCAGTCTGTTAGGGAAGTTAAAGCCACCCAGGATCAGGGTAAAGGGTTGAACCTTGATGGATTCGAACTGATCCAAGTAGGCAAAATGGGCGTCTTGAGTCAGATTTCGGAGCTGGTAGCTAGCTATGATTTGAATAGGGGTCTTGTCAATAGTTAACTGCAACTGGGGTGTCTCCTGTGCGTCATACTGTTTGACCAGCCTGGAGGTGTGTATGTCTTTAATGTATACTGAAACTCCACCTCCTTTGGCTTTACTGCCCACAGTTTGGTGTCTGAATGTATGATAGGATGAGTAACCAGGTAAGGCTGGGGTGCTGTCCGCAGCTTTGAATCAGGTTTCTGTAACTGCACAGATGTCAGCATTTTCCAGGGTTAGGAATGCTTGCATTGCGTGCAGTTTTATGTTTAAACTCCTAACGTTTAGCAGCATGACCTTTAATTTGTGTTTTGTTGAAATTGTTATGTTGTAGAGGAGAGGTTAAGCTCAGCACCAGCTAACTTTGAAAAATAGTATGAAATTAAATTACTTAATTTAGGCCATAAAGATTGAATCTTACAGTTTTGATTGCAGCCAGAGATGAAATGTCTGTACCAGAGAATGTTTATTAGCTCCTGTAGGAAGAGTGGAAGTATTTTTATTGTTTTATGACTTCCAGGAGTTGCAACATATCTTAGCAAAGCTCTGTGTGCGTGTATTATTGACAGATGTCTGAGGTTATGAGTCATTTGCTAGGAAAGAGGGTAGTATGGGAACCAGAAATCGTATGACCCGATGTGTGTGATGTCATTCTATAAGCCATCTCTGTAATGATATTTTAATACTAGATAAGACTAAAGTCTCAGAGCAGTCTGTTTTTGGAACCTGACAAAGAAGGATCCCTCTGCTACTTCATCTTGCCTTGCTCTATAAGTGACCAGGGAACAGTAATTCTTTAGATGAATCAGGAAAATATAGTGAGATTAGTTAAATACTGTTTTTCTGTATATGTGCGAGTCTATTTGTCTGTGTGTGTGTGTGTGTGTGTGTGCGCCTGCCCGCAAATCCAGTCTCAGATAGAGTGCATGTGTGCAAGCTGCTTGCAGCAGGGACACGAAGCACTGATTCCACCGAGAAAGTGGTGGAGGACTTGGCTTGGACACTCAACTGAGGACTCAACTCTACAGCTGTACCAGTGGGGAGTCTTATTGGGGATTTGGAGAGAGAAACCCAGACCGTGTGTGTTCCCTGTGTGCTCTCAAGGGAAACTGTGCTTGATGCAGAGAGCTGCATCTGGAAATACTGTGCATCTATTTTTGTTCCATGTGAACGTCCCTCTCCTGTCTAACTGGTGAGGATTCAGGCTCCTTGATTACTGGCCCAGAGAGGACATCACAGTCCCTTTTCTTGCTTTCATGGTAAAGCTATGCTTAGATTCCCACTTCCAAGCAGTGTGTGCATTTTGTATAAATATTTTTGTATTTGGCTTACGTTATCAGTTATACACCCTTCGGACTATCCCTTGCTCTAATGGTGTTCACAAAGTGTACAACTCCAGTACTTTCCATATTGCAGACTTCACGGAATTCAAATTTTTGCATATTTACAGGGTTGCTCTTTGACAACACCTTTTTCACCAGTGAAGAATCTGTAGCAACTGTTCAGAATCTTCTACGTAGTCTGGGTTTTCAGATCAAGTTTCAAAAATCGTCTCTCATCCCTTCTCACAGGGTTGTACTTCTGGAATGTCTGATAGATTCAGCCTGGGGAAAAGTCTTTCTCCCTTCAGACATGGTAGAGGCGTTACGACAGTTAGGAAGTTTTTCCATTCAAAGCCAGGCATCTAAAATGAGTTTACAGAGGATGTTGAGATATATGGCATAGATGATTATCTTGCTTCCCCTGGTCAGACTCCACATGAGGAAGGTCTGGTGGTACTGCAGGTCAGTTTGGTCTGCACATCTGCATCATTTATGTTTTCAGATCCCTGTTCTGAGATTTGGAAAAATAGAGTTTTTCTAATGGGTAGACCAGATCTCTTGTAATTCAGATATTACATTCCCACTTCCCACTCTTCTCCACTCTGTCACTACAGATATGTCAAGAGTTGCTTGGCACCGGCTTCCAAAGGAGTGAAAGTGCAAACTGTGTGGAACCTTTGCAACAGATGGAAGCACTTAAATATCAGAAATGTTGGCATTGTTTGACACTTTGAAAGCCGTAAACCATATGCAGTCCTGTAAACCTCTGCAAGTTTACACAGACAACACCACAGTGATGTGGTGCATAAACAAGGGGGTACCAGACTGTATTCTCTTTGCAGACTTGCTGTGTTAGCCTGGGAGATAACTCAGCTCAGTTTGACTTTGCTGGCTTCATATACTTATTCAGAGTAAAACATGGTTACAGACCAGCTAAGCAGGACCAGGACAGACCCTCGCTGATGGAAACGTAATCCTGGCATCTTCCAGCAATTGATCCAGCTGTGGGGAATACCTTAAGTAGATCGGTTTCTCTCCTCTCGGAGCAAAACAACTAAAGAAATTTTGCCCCAGGGCTTCTTGCAAACAGGCTTGGAAGAGCAATGCTTTTTTCATTTCTTTGTATGGGAATTTTCTTGTATGCTTTTCCACTGATCTTCAGAGTTCTGAATAGCCAGAAGAACTCCCCAGAAATAGTGGTGGTGACTCCATTTTGGCCAGGCAACAGTGGATGTCCTTCCATATAACTGTTGCAGTATTTTTTACCAGTGGGATTCTCTGCCAACGGTAGCCCGTCTGGCCACTATACCAAAGCCTTATGATTTTATAGACATACATCACACGTATGCTGCCCGCTCAAGGGGTAGGGTATGAAGGGGATGAATTTCTTGATGTTCTTCGTGTTTCACTGTTGCAGTCATTACATTTGGGTAATCTGCTGGCAGATTGCCCTCAGTCGGCCTGATTAACAAAGTCTGGGGTCCTGCTTCGGTTGCTGTCAGGTTGTCAGGGGTATAAAACATGCAGCCGATGCCATTACTTCAGTCTTTCTTGCTGCGCGGTGCCCAAAGCAGAAGCAGTTCGCAGGTGCCAGTCTGCCGACTCCTGAAATTTTCGTTTTCGAGTTTCAGAACCGAAGTCTTCAACTAAAAGCCAAGTACCCCGTTGGGGAAGCTTTTTCTTGCTCCTTACCGATGTCAGTAAAAGTTAATAATTGTATTACTTGTGGGAAGCAAATACCTCATAAGGATTTTCATTTGTACTGTATTCCTTGCCTAGGGCCTGACCACAACGTGCCTTGCTGTCGGTTTTGTGCTAAATTTAATCAACACACGATTAGACGTCTGTATATTTTTGCTTCTAAATATTTTGGATCAAGATTTAATTATCCAGAAATGTCGTCGGTTAGCAATCCGACTACCGGAATAACTAAAAAACGCAAAGAAAAAGACAGAGGCTGTCGAAGTCCAAAATCGACGATGATGCTTCTCCTAAGCCAGTTGCCAGTTCGCCAGTACTCAGTGAGGCACTTTTGCAGCCCCTGATACCCGCTACTTCTGATTTGCAGGCCTCTACTGAGACCTATTCGGAGTCAGGTATGCCACGAGATGCTTAAATTATGGAACCCGCGGATGTCTCTACCTTAGATGGGTCTGGAGCCGCTGTGCAGGCACCAGCTTCTGAGGGTGTTTTCAGGCCTACAGATTTGTATATTAGACCGACGCCATCTTCAAAACTAAGGCCAAAATCTAACTGTATGCCTAAAAAACTGACGCCTGGGCCACATGTGCAGGCCCCATTGCCTAAAAAACAAATGATCAAAATGGCTGAAGATTTAATTACTCTGATCAGGGGTAGCCAACCCCCTTCTTCTAAGAGGCCTAAGCAAGACATTGACTATGAATCTTCTGAACAGGATTCTATTTCTTCTGACTCAAGATGTCCTTCATGGATGCATCAGCAGTCATAACAACTGGGTTGTCCTGTTGTCAGGCAGCCCTTCAGTCGGCCGGATTCCAAAGTCCGGGTCCGGCTTCGGCTGATGTCGCACTTCACCCGACGTCATCTCTGCTGGTCTTCGGGTATAAAGGCATCAGCCGACGCCATTTTCTTCAGTCTTTCTTGCCGCGTGGCGCCCGAAGCAGAAGCTGTTCGCAAGTGCCGGTCGGTCGGATCCAGAGATTACTACTACCGAATACTACTTCGAAGACTTCTAAAAGCTAAGTACCCCGTTGGGGACTCTTTCTTGCCTCAGCCGATGTCAGAAAAAGTCAATAACTGTTTAACTTGTGGGAAACAAATACCTCATAAAGATTTCCACTCTTACTGTTTGCCTTGTCAAGGCCCACACCACGACGTAGCAGCCTGTTCGGCCTGTGCTTCATTCAACCGACGAACGCTTAGGCGTCGGTCGGAATTTGCTGAACAGTTTTTCGGTTCTGATTTTGCGTACATTATGCCGTCGGATCCTCCGACTTCCCAAATTGTTAAAAAACGCAAAGAAAAAGACCGACACTCGCGGTCCACGGTTTCGGCCGAAACCATGGTTAAGCAAACCGCGAGTGTCTCTGTTTCGGCCGAAACCGAGAAAACTGATCAAAGCACAGCTGAATCTATGACTACTTCTGAGGTTCCTGCTACATTACTTGAATCGACCTCAGATATTTTACCTACTCCAGTGGTTCCTAGTGACTTATCAGACACCATCCCTTTGGATGTCTCTACCCCAGCACGTGGTGCTGCTAGGCCTCCTGCAGCCATGTCAATTAAGGCCTTTGCCAGGGCTAAAGCAGCCAAGTCTACTAAATCAGTGCCTGTTAAGCCCCTCAACCAGGCCCACTTCTAGTGCACAAATGCTTACTCTGGCAGAAGATTTAATAACCTTAATTAGGGATCTCAATCTCACCCAGACAGGGCCTCGCAGCCCCAGAGAAGAGACCTAGAGCAGAGCCCCCAGAGCCTGGGTCCTCTGATGATTCTCACGGATGACTCAGATATTACAGACCAGCCAGAGGCTCCTTTCTCCAATTATGAAGACTCAGATGCTGAAGAATCCATCCCAGCTGCTTCCCCACCAGAAGAATTCTCCTTTGGGGAAACCTTGCATGCCATGAGAACATTTTCAATGGCAGCAACAGGATTACTCAGATTCCAGAAAAGACTTAGGACCTTTCTACACCTTCCACAACATAGGCCCTTAGCTATACCTCCTGTCCTATCTGTTGTGGACGATGCTTTAATGATGTCTGCACTGCACCAGATTCTTTACCTCCAGCCCCTGCCAAACCAGATAGATTTTACAGGGTACCAGACACCCATCATCACCTATACAAGGCCCCACTTGCAGACCCGAAACTATATCCCAGGGGCCTAAGGCAGTAGCCTCGACCACAGCAAAAATCCTATTCCTTCTGAAAGGGAAGCCAGGTCTTTAGACAGATGGGGCAAAAGGTTTACACCTCAGCTACTCTCTCAGCCAGAGCTTTAAACTGTCAGTTTCACATGATACAATACCAAGAGTTTATGCTTGATCAGTTAACTAAAAAGCTATCCTCTGATGACTCTATAGATAAGAAATATGTATTAGAGATGGTAAATAACATACAACAGGTTAGTAACCATTCACTGAAATGTGGCTATGATGCACTGGAGGCTTCATTTAGATCAGCCATGACTGGCACAGTGATAAGAAGACATGCATGGCTGAAGGAACAGGTCTTACCGGATCATGTTAAAGCTAAGTTATTAGATGCTCCTATGGATAAGGCCAGTTTGTTTGGTACGCCTGCCCAGCAGGTAATGAAGAAAATGGAAGAAAAGGCAAAATCTGTCCAAACAGTAAAAGATTTCTTACAGGTTCAGCCCCCAAGGTTTAGCAGGAACTGGCCTGCCAAAAACTGGTCCTTTCCTGACTCCACAAGATCCCAAAGGGGCAGGAATAGACGTTCCAGAGGCAGAAATCAATCCAGAGGGGGTGCCTACAGAGGACGACAGTGGCAAGGTAATAACAGAGGCACAGCCACTACCACTACAACAGCACAACAACAGTGACTTGATTCTAACTCCGCCTACCAGGGAACAAATAGCAGCACCATTAGGCGGAAAATTAACCTTATTTTCAAAGAACTGGCACTATATCACAAAAGACAAGTGGATTTTGCAAACCATAGACCAAGGTTACCGGTTCCACTTCCACACTTTACCAGTCAAAAGAGGAATGCCAAACCTGCCTCCAAATCAAAAAACAGAAGCTCTACAACAGATAATGCAATTAACAAAGATGAGAGCTGTGGAAAGAGTTCCAAGAACAGAACAAGGCAAAGGATTTTACTCCAGACTATTCCTAGTTCCAAGAAAGGAAAAAAGTTGGAGACCTATTCTCGACCTGTCCACCTTAAATACATACATCATTGTCCCAAAATTCAAAATGCTGACTCTACAGCAACTTCTTCCCATGCCGGGCAAGGAGTGTTGGCTGGTAACTCTAGATCTCAAGGAGGCATACCTGCACGTCCCCATCCGACCAATTTGCAGAAGATACCTCAGATTTCTTGCAGGATCAGAGCACTATCAATTCTCAGCATTGCCCTTTGGCTTATCTACTGCCCAGAGTATTCACAAAATGCCTGGCATCAGTGATCGCCCACTGCAGACTACAGGGAATTCAAATTTATCCATACCTGGACGACTGTCTGCTACAAGGGGACAACCCAAGCAAGCTGACAACAGATTTACAAAGGGTCATTTACTTGCTACAAGCTCTGGGATACACAGTCAATTTACAAAAGTCAAGGCTGATACCATCCCAAACAAGGACATTCTTGGGCGCGGAATTGGACACAGTAAAACAAATGGCATTCCTAACTACAGAAAAACAAAAGAACTCCCTCTTTACTTCTTGGCACTAACAAGACGGAACAAGCTAACAGCAAGAAAAGTTCTGCAGGCCCTGGGCTTCATGGCATCATGCATAATCTTAGTTCCACATGCCAGGCTACATATGAGAAAACTACAGTGGTACCTAAAGAATTTATGGTCCCAACACAGGCACAGCCTAGAAGCAGAAATTCCACTAATACCATGCCTAAAACAGGAGTTCCTATGGTGGGCTCAAGCATGCCAGTCAAACCCAGGCCTACCCTTTCACAACTATCAAGCAAGCCAAACCATCACAACAGACGCCTCAGACCTAGGATGGGGGGCTCACATGCTGGGCAAATGTGTACAAGGATTATGGACGCAGGACCAGCTTCACCTGCACATCAACCTAAAAGAAATGCTGGCAGTAAAACTGGCAATCCAAAACTTCAGACCATTCCTCAAAGAAGGCCAATTGATAAGGACAGACAACACCACTGTCATGTGGTACATCAACAAACAGGGAGACGCTCATTCATACCCCCTGTGCAGAATGACCTTGGACCTTTGGAACCTGGCACTCAGCTACAACATCCAGTTACAGGCAATATTCGTACCAGGGAAGGAGAATACTCTAGCAGACATGTTAAGCAGAACCACCTCGGATGCTCACGAATGGATGCTACACCCGGACATCTTCAAGACCATCTCAAAGAAATGGGGAATGCCACAGATAGATCTATTCGCTTCCCCTCTCAATCACCAGCTCAAAAAATTCTGCACAAGGACATTCCACCCACTTGCATGGAAAGTGGACTCGCTCTCCTTCAGCTGGAAAGGTCTGACAGCATATGCATTCCCACCTCTTCCCTTGCTACACAAGGTATTACTAAAAATCAAGGAGGAGCGTCCAACGATAATCCTGATAGCTCCAAACTGGCCAAGACAACACTGGTACCCATTGCTAAGGAGCATGTCTCGGGACAAGATGTGGTCAATACCCTGAGGCCTTTGATGTTAACTCAGAACAACTACAACATCATGCATCCAAACCTAAAAACGTTGCAACTGACTGCATGGAACATTACATAGCAACAACTAATCCGGAACTTTCCCAAAGGGTGAAAGACATTATCCTTGAAGCCCGCAGACCTTCAACAAGAAGGAACTATGCAGGAAAATGGAAAAGATTTGTCATTTGGAGTGCTGAAAGAGGAAAGGATGTGTCAAATATAGATATGGCTAACATTCTGGAGTATTTGGCAGAACTTCTGCATACAGGCCTGTCCTACTCCTCCATCAAGATACATGCATCAGCTATTTCAGCAGAATACAGCTTTGATCCACCTGTCTTTTCACATCCTTTACTCAGGCAGTTCCTCAGAGGGATTAAGAATGTAAAACCCCCTAGGAAACCACCATTGCCAGCTTGGGATTTGAACTTTGTACTAGAAAAGCTGACACTCACCTTTTGAGCCAGCAGCAACAGCAGAGCTACAGCATCTATCGTGGAAAACTGCTTTCCTACTGGCAATAACCTCAGCAAGGAGGGTGTCTGAACTTCAGGCCCTAATGGCAGTACAGCCCTTCCTAATCTTCCACCAAGATAGTGTCCATGAGGACTAATCCTACATTTATGCCTAAGGTGGTATCCAGAATGTCTTTAAACCAGGCAATCCACCTTCCTACCTTCTTCCCCAACCCTCAAAACAGAGGGGAAAGAATGCTGCATACCTTGGATGTACATAGACAGTTACGCTACTACCTGGACAGAACAAAAAGTAACAGAAAAACTGACCAGCATTTTGTAGCCTATGCAACAGGAAGAGAAGGAAAAGCTATTTCCAAACAGACAATCTCCAAATGGATAGGAAATTGCATACGATTCTGTTACTCCTTCCATGGAAAACCAATTCCACAGAACATAAGGCCTCATTCTACAAGGGCAACAGCCACTACCACAGCCTTCTTACGAGGAGTGGCAACCAAGGACATTATTGAAGCGGCTACTTGGACCTCCGTGCATACATTTGCCAAGCATTATAATTTACCTTTGTACTCCAGATCCCGAGCAGGGTTTGCCACTGCTGTACTGCAAGGGATCCTAACCACACCATAATCTATTTTTCCTCCCCTTAGTTGGCTATGGTATTCTACCCAGTTGTTATGACTGCAGATGCATCCATGAAGGACATAGTACAGTTTTGTACCTACCATAAATGTAGATGTCCGAACTGGATAGCATCTGCAGTCAGGATTACCCTCCCTCCTTCCCCTCTGTGGTACTCCTAGGGTATTTACCCTCCTAATAGCTAGCTGGTGGGGGGAGTCTCTTATGGTGTATTTGTTTGTATATATGTACATACATGCTTATTTTCTGAGTTTGCCTTCTATCCTTTTGCAAACATTGGCATTTATCCAAAATTTAGCCTTCCAGGGAGGGCAACTGGCATCTGGGGTAAGAAACACTGAAGAAAATGCCGTCGGCTGATGCCTTTATACCCGAAGACCAGCAGAGATGACGTCGGGTGAAGTGCGACATCAGCCGAAGCCGGACCCGGACTTTGGAATCCGGCCGACTGAAGGGCTGCCTGACGACAGGACAACCCAGTTGTTATGACTGCAGATGCTATCCAGTTCGGACATCTACATTTATGGTAGGTACAAAACTGTACTATTCCATTCCTTCTGCTTCTCCCCCTGAGGATTTTCTTTTGGGGAAACTTTACATACCTTAAGGGAACATTTCCACTGGGAAAGTCAGGATTTCTCTGAATCTAAAAAGAGACTTGGGGATTTTCTTCTTCTTCCTCAGCATAGGCCTTTGGCCATACCTCCTGTTTTAGACATTGTTGATGTTTTTTCAGAATCTAATATGACTCCTGATTCTCTGCTTCCAGCTCCTTGTAAGCCAGACAGATACTACAGGGTTCCTGACTCCCACAAATTCCTTTTCAAAAATCCTATTGCTGACCCTGAAACCATTTCTCAGGGTCCCAAGGGCATTAAGGCCTCTACTGCACAAAATTGTACCCCTTCTGATAGAGATTCCAGGGCACTGGATAGATGGGGTAAGGAGGTTTACACATCTGCAACCTTGGCTATCAGGGCTTTAAACTGTCAATTTCATATGCTTAAATATCAACAGCATGTCATGGAACTACTTAAACAGAAAATTATGTTAATCTCTGACTGTGTGGAAAATAAAGATTTGCAGGATTTATTACATTCAGCTGAACAAGTTGGAAAACATACTTTGCAATGTGGTTTTGATCCCTTGGAAGCCTCTTGTAGTGCTGCTGTAACTAGATCTGTGCTAAGAAGGCATGCTTGGCTCAGAGCAAACTCTGCCTGACCATGTTAAAGCAAAATTGTTGGATGCTCCTTTACAACAGGACTGTCTCTTTGGTAATAAGGCTGAAGAAGAGCTAAAAAAAATGGAAGATAAAGCTAAATCTATGCAAACTGTGAAAGATTTCTTCCAAGTGCAGACACTGGCCTACCAAAAAACTGGTCCTTTCCAGTCCCCTCAAGAGCCGCTCAAGTCAAATCAAGACACTCCAAAGGCTCCAGGTTTCAGTCACAAGGAACGTTTAGAACAAAACAGTGGGGTGCCTCCACCTCCAAATCTGGAAGCAGCAAGGCACCTCCCTATGGTAAACAGTCTCAATGACTTCCCTCTGCAATCACCAAGCACTTACCTTTTAGCCGCCCCTTTGGGGGGAAAACTGGCACTTCATGCACAAATCTGGCAACTTATTACCCAGGACAAATGGGTTTTAAATATAGTATCCCAGGGATACAGAGTTCATTTCCACACGTTGCCAGTCCCAAACGGATGGCCAGATCTGCCCCCAAATCAGTGGGCAGAGGCCCAGAAACAGGTTCTGTCCCTCGTGAACATGGGGGCCATTCAACCAGTACCAGAAGAGGAAAAGGGACAAGGTTTCTATTCAAGACTTTTCCTGGTACCCAGAAAAGACAAATCATGGCATCCAATTCTGGACTTATCCACTCTAAACACATTTCTGGACATTCCAAAATTCAAGATGCTGACTCTTCAACAGTTACTACCTATGCTAGGCAAAGATGCCTGGTTGGTAACTCTAGACTTAAAAAGGGCTTACCTGCATATCCCAATCAGGGAATCTTGCAGAAGATGCCTCCGCTTCAAAGCAGGCTACTTGCATTACCAGTTCACTGCACTGCCCTTTGTGAAAACCCTGGGCACAGTAGATAAGCCAAAGTGTCAGGCAAAGAAATATTCAGATATATCCATACCTGGACAATTGTCTAATTCAGGCAGAA
>NC_056731.1:917244187-917409187 GCF_019279795.1 Protopterus annectens | reverse complement strand
ACAGCCTTATGAGTGGATGCATCACAGAGATGTGTTTTTGGACATTGTCCACCTATGGGGTACTCCACGGGTAGATCTTTTTGCTCCCCGCTAAACAAAAAACATTGTTTTTCATACCAGAGCCCAAGTCCTCTGGCATGGAAGGTAGACACCCTGTCTTTTTTTGGAAGAGGATGTTTCTCTATGCCCTCCCTCCTTTTCCTCTCATTACCAAGGGTCCTGCTCAAAATAGAACAGGACTCCCCCATAAAATTGCTGGTGACTCTTTTTGGCCCAAACAGCTTTAGTTCCCTCCACTTCTGTAACTAGCCATGGGCAGTCACTACAAGTTACCAACCAGGGTGGACCTACTAACAAGACAAGAGGTCTGTCATCTCTCCTCACTTGTCCATTCTTCAGCTGACACTGTGGGTGACAAGGTTTTGATCCCTTTTAGGCACTTCTTTTGCTGTGGTTGTGCTTTAGGTTTTGCAGGAGGTCATGAAACCCACCACCAGGAAACCCTACACGACCAAAGGAAGAGATTTTTTGATCTTAGTGTTTCATTGTTGCAGTCATCACATTTGGGTTATCTGCCTGTAGGTAGCCTCTGCCGGCCTGAATACCAGAGTCTTGAGATTTCTGCGTTGGTTGCTGTCACTTCTTCCATGACGTCAGGTTGTCAGAGGTATAAAACATGTAGCTGATGCCGTTACATCAGTCTTTCTTGCCGTGCGGTGCCCAAAGCAGAAGCAGTTCGCAAGTGCCGGTCGGCCGACTCCTGAAATTTTCATTTTCGAGTTTCAGACCTAAAGTCTTCTAAAAGATAAGTACCCCGTTGGGGATAATTTTTTCTTGCTCTAACCGATGTCAGAAAAAATTAATAATGGTCTTTCCTGTGGAAAGCAAATACCTCATAGAGATTTGCATTCTTTCTGCGTCACCTGTTTAGGGTCAGACCATGACGTCCCTACCTGTCGGTTTTGTGCCTTGTTCAACGCCCAAACTGTCCGTCGTCGGGCAATTTTTGCAGCTAAATACTTTCCCTGTCGCTCTCCGTACCCTGAAATGGCATTGGTAAGCCATCCAACTACTAATCTTCCGAAAAAACGTAAGGATAAAGACAGAGACAGACTGCATAGGTCCAAAACTGCCGACGATGCTACCATTAAGCTAGTTGCCAGTCCGCCGGTACTCAGAGGTGTTTTCACAGCCCCTGATACCCACTTCTACAGATTCGCAGGCCTCTACTGAGACCCATTCGGAGTCCGGTATGCAGCGAGATGCTTCTTCGACTATGGAACCTGTGGATGTCTCTACCTTAGATGGGTCCAGAGCCGTTGTGCAGGCACCGGCTTCTGAGGGTGTATTCTGGCTACCGATTTTCATATTAAACTGGCAACTTCATTTCAAGCCAAAAATACCGAATTTCTCAGGCCTAAAGTTCGCAACTACGCCTAGGAAACCGACAACCAAAGTGCATTCTCAGACCCACAGGCCTCAAAATCAAATGATTAGAATGGCTGAAAACCTTATTACCTTAATTAGGGGAAACTAGCCTTCCCCCTCAGAGACCTTGAACTGATTTTTCTTCTTATTCTTCTGATCAGGAATCATATCTCTGTTCCTTCTGACTACCAGGGCATACCCTTATCTACCTCTGAGGATTCTGATGCAGAGGATTCCATTCCCTGTGCTTCCCCTCCAGAAGAATTTTTCTTTTGGTGAAACCCTGCATACCCTAAGGGAGCATTTCCACTGGGAAAGCCAGGACTACTCTCAGTCCAAAAAGAGACTCAGGGAATTTTTAAACCTGCTCAGCACAGGCCTCTAGCTATCCCTCCTGTTCTGGAGATTGTAGATGATGATTTCTTGGAATCCAGCCTTACCCCGGATACTTTGCCTCCAGCTCCCAGGAAACCTGACCGGTACTAAAGAGTACCTGACTCTCACAAATTCCTTTTCAAGAATCCTACTGCGGAAACCGTTTCCCAAGGACCAAAAGACATTAAGGCTAGTACTGCCAAGAATCCTACCCCTTCTGACAGGGATTCTAGAGCTTTAGACAGATGGGGTAAGAAGGTATACACCTCTGCTACTCTGGCCATTAGGGCTTTAAATTGACAGTTTCATATGTTAAAGTATCAGCAGCATGTTATGGGGCTAATTAAACAGAAAATTATGTTGATTCCTGACTGTGCAGAACACAAAGATTTACAAGAGGTAATGCATTCTGCTGACCAAGTTGGTAAACTTACTGTACAGTGTGGTTTTGATGCTTTAGAAGCATCTTGTAGGGCTGCTGTCACTGGTCTGTTCTTAGAAGGCATGCTTGGCGTAAGGAACAAAACTTGCCAGATCATGTCAAAGCAAATTTACTGGATGGACCCTTAAACCAAGAAACCTATTTGGCAATAAAGCAGAAGTTCTCAAAAGGATGGAGGAGAAAGCTAAATCTATGCAATCTGTTAAATATTTCTTACAAGTGCAGCCACCTAGATTCAGTAGGCATTGGCCTTCAAAGTACTGGTCCTTTACAGTCCCCTCCAGACCTTCTTAGTCCAAACCCAGGGGTAGCAGACCCCCGAGACTTCAGTCTTAGGTTATGCACAGATCTAAGCAGTGGGGTGCTCCCACGTCCAAAACAGGGAGTAGTAAGCCACCCCCCCAAGGTAAACTTGCACAATGACTTATCCTTAACTCCCCCAAGCCTTGCTCTAGTACTTGCACCTTTAGGAGGAAAACTCGCCCTGCGTGCAGAAAACTTGGAATACATTACCCAAGACAAATGTGGTTTAAACATTGTTTGCCTAGGATACAGATTCCACTTCCACTCACTCCCAACCTTATGCTAACTCGCCAACAGCTGCTTTCTATGCTAGCCAAGGATGCCTGGCTGGCAACCCTAGACTTAAAAGAAACTTACCTGCACATCCCCATAAGGGAATCTTGCAGGAAATACCTTCGCTTCAGGGCAGGCTCTATGCAGTATCAGTTCTCTGCACATGTTCATCGTGCATACAGCTGCAGTCATTACAGATGGGTTATCCTGCCATCAGGCGGGTCCTCGGTCGGCCGAATTCCAAAGTCTAGGTCCGGCGTCGGTTGTCGTCGCTTCTTCCCTGACGTCAGTGCGGCAGGGGTATAAAAGAGGCAGCCGACGCCATTTTCTTCAGTCTTTCTTGCCGCGCGGTGCCCGAAGCAGAAGCAGTTCGCAAGTGCCGGTCGGCCAGCTCCTGAAATTTACGAAAGTATTTCAGCCGAAGTCTTCTTTAAAGCTAAGTACTCCGTTGGGGAAACTTTTCTTGCCTCAGACCGATGTCGGACAAAGTTAATAATCGCATTTCTTGTGGGAAGCAAATACCGCATAAGGATTTCCATTCTTTCTGTATACCTTGCTTAGGGCCAGACCACGACTTCTCGGCCTGCCGTTTTTGTGCTAGGTTCAACAAGCGCACTGTTAAGCGCCGGGCAGAATTTGCCCTTCATTATTTTGGCAAAAAATTTAATTATATCATGTCATCGGATACACAGACACCAGTTTTAAGCAAAAGACGCAAAGACAAGGACCGACATCCGAGGTCTGCACCGAGTACTGAGACCACGCTTAGGCCGACTACAGGTTCTCTGGTTCTCAGCGAGGCACCTACGCAGCCCCTGACTACAGATGAAACTATTTTACCAGTGACTTTAGTTCCCGAGGTCGCAGGCTCCTCGGTCTCCATTCCCACTGCAGATACCGACGGCACTCTTGGCGGGGAAACTGAAAATTTAGTGAGGCCTGCCACTTCTGAAGGCATCTTCAGGCCTTCCACCTTCTCTATTAAATCCTTCACCAAATCTAAAACTGCCATGAAAACTAAAAAACAGGGTCCTCAGACCTCCTCTCAAGGCCCCATGCCTAAAAAGCAGATGCTTAAAATGGCTGAGGATTTGATAACTCTCATCAGGGGTTCTCAACCCCCTTCTGACAAAAGACCCAGATTGGAGGAAGACTACCCTTCCCCAGACCAGGCTTCTATTACCTCAGACCATTCTGAGGATCAGGATTATGCCTATTCCCCTTTTGAAGACTCTGATGCTGAGGAGTCTATTCCCTCGGTCTCCCCCCCGAGGACTACTCTTTTGGGGAAACCCTGCATACATTGAGGGAGCACTTCCACTGGGAAGGCCAAGATTACTCAGATTCCAAGAAAAGGCTCAGGGAATTTCTACTGCTCCCCCAGCATAGGCCCCTGGCTATCCCTCCTGTTTTAGATATTTTGTATGATATGTACGCAGAAGCCAGTCTTAATCCACATTCTTTACCTCCAGCCCCTGTTAAACCAGACAGGTATTACCGGGTTCCTGATTCTCACCAGTTCCTTTATAAAAGCCATACTGCTGACCCAGAAACAATTTCATAGGGTCCCAAGGGAATAAAGGCCTCTACTGCTAAAAACCCTGTACCTTCAGAGAGATTCCAGAGCATTAGAAAGGTGGGGGAAAAAGGTGTATACATCTGCCACTTTAACCATGAGGGCATTAAACTGTCAATTTCATATGTTAAAGTACCAACAGTTTTTGTTATCTCAGATGAAAAGCAAAATGACACAAACAGAACAACCAGATTTGAAAGAGTTGCAGGATTGGTTGCATGGAGCAGAGCAAGTGGGTAAACATACTTTGCAGTGTGGTTTTGATGCTTTAGAGGCCTCATGTAGAGCTGCTGTCACGGGGTCTGTTATACGTAGACATGCTTGGCTCAAAGAGCAAACCTTACCAGATCATGTCAAAGCAAAGTTATTAGATGCACCACTTCAAAAAGATGTATTGTTTGGTGTTAAAGCTGAGGAGGTACTAAAGAAAATGGAGGAAAAAGCAAAATCTATGCAAACAGTGAAAGATTTCCTGCAGGTACATCCTGCACGCTTCAGCAGAAACTGGCCTTCAAAAAATTGGTCCTTTCCAGCCACGGACAGACCTCAAAGGGGCAGATACAGACGCCCAAGGGGTAGAAGACAACCTCAAGGATCTTACAGAGCTAGACAGTGGCAAGCACCAGCCCCAAGAGGTGGAGAAGATAGATCACAGTCATTTAGAAAACAGACACAATGACTTCCCCCTATGCCTGCCAAACAAAGCTTTAATGGCAGCACCTTTGGGCAGAAAACTGGCATTATTTTCAAAAAACTGGCACATTGTTACAAAAGACAAATGGATTTTGGACATTATAGACAGAGGCTACAGGTTCCACTTTCACACCCTTCCAAAAATGAGAGGCTTGCCAAACCTGCCACAAAATCAAAGGGCAGAGGCACAAAGACAAATTTCTGCTCTCGTGGATATGAAAGCGATTCAAGAGGTACCTGCAAAAGAGCAAGGTCAAGGTTTTTATTCCAGACTATTCCTGGTACCAAGGAAAGACAAGGATTGGAGACCCATCTTAGACCTATCCATCCTAAACACATATCTACAGGTGCCAAAATTCAAGATGCTCACTTTACAGCAGCTTCTTCCCATGCTGGGCAAGGAGTCTTGGCTGGTAACAATGGACCTCAAGGAGGCATACCTGCTTGTCCCTATCAGACAAGATTGCAGAAGATACCTCAGATTTCTTGCAGGTTCAACCCATTACCAATTATCTGCATTGCCCTTTGGCTTATCTACTGCGCCCAGAGTGTTTATGAAATGTCTGGCATCAGTAATTGCCTTCTGCAGACAACAAGGAATACAAATCTACCCATATCTGGACGACTGCCTGATCCAAGCGGACAGCAAGGACATTCTATTGCAGTATCTGGCGTTTGTAATAAAACTATTAAACTACTTGGGATACACAGTGAACAGAAAGAAATCAAAACTAATACCTTCTCAACAGATAATTTTCCTGGGTGCCAGCTTAAATGCAACCACCCAGATGGCCTACCTCACGCCAGACAAACAAGGGCAACTGTCTCAATACTTCAACAAAATGGCAACTTTCACCAGACTAACTGCAAGGAAAGTCCTGCAGGCTCTGGGATTCATGGCATCTTGCATCCTACTAATACCATGTGCAAAGCTGCATATGAGGAAACTACAATGGTACCTAAAAAACTTATGGTCTCAACACAGCTACAGCTTGGAAACAGTTATACCACTCATTCCATGCCTTCAAAAGGAATTTTTGTGTTGGGCTCAAGCATGCCAAAGAAACTCAGGTCTCCCTTTCTGTGTACCTCAAGCAACTCAAATCATCACAACGGACGCCTCAGACTACGCCTGGGGAGCACACATGGCAGATCAGTGCATTCAGGGAAAATGGTCCCAAAGAGAGAAGCACCTACACATCAACCAAAAGGAGATGCTAGCTGTGCAAAATGCTCTCATGACCTCCAGAGACCTACTGCATCCGGGCCAGCTATTGATAAGGACAGACAACACCACAGTCATGTGGTACATAAACAAACAGGGGGAAACTCATTCATACCCCCTGTGCAGGCAAGCCATGACCCTATGGAACACAGCACTGGAATTACAAATTCAGCTACAGGCACAATTCCTGCCAGGGAAGGAAAACACACTGGCAGACAACTTAAGCAGAAGTATGACAGACCCACACGAATGGAAGTTCCATCCTCAAGTCTTCTCAAAGATAACTCGGGCATGGGGACAGCCAGACATAGATCTATTTGCTACCCACAGAAATTACCAGTTGGAAAAATTTTGTTCAAGGACCTATCATCCACAGGCCTGGAAAGTGGACGCACTCTCTTTCAATTGGACAACATTGACAGTCTATGCCTTTCCGCCTCTTCCTCTTCTGACCAAAGTTCTATTAAAAGCCAGAGCAGAGAGGCCACAAATAATTCTCATTGCTCCAGATTGGCCACGACAACACTGGTATCCTCTCCTAAAGAGCCTGACACACTCCACACCATGGATCCTACCTCTAGTCCCTCTTCTGTTGTCCCAGCACAACTAGAAAACCCTTCACAGCCAGCTCAAAACCCTAAATCTAGCTGCATGGAGAATTCCTTAATTTCCCAACAGACTTTCCTCGCCAAGGAGGTGCAGGATGTCATCTTGGAGGCCAGAAGACCCTCTACTAGAAAAGCCTACTCCGCCAAATGGAAACGATTTTGTTCATGGAATCAAGAAAAGGGCCAGAATCCTTGGGTAATAAATATACCTCAAATTTTACAGTACCTAGCTGAGATGTTAAAACAGTGGCCTTTCCTTCTCCTCCATCAAGATCCACGCTTCAGCCATTTCTGCACAATACAATACAGATCCTCCTTTATTCTCACATCCTCTATTAAGGCAGTTCCTCAGAGGGGCAAAAAATATAACCCCGAAACCACCAGTCCCAGCTTGGGACCTCAACTTCATATTGGAAAAGCTGACCCTGCCTTCCTTTGAGCCAGATGTCCTTCAAGGATGCATCTGCAGTCATCACATATGGGTTGTCCTGCCTCAGGCAGCCCTTCGGTCGGCCGAATTCCAAAGTCTGGGTCCGGCGTCGGCTGATGTCGCCCTTTCCCCGACGTCACAGCGCCTGGGGTATAAAAGCGTCAGCCGACGCCATCTTCCCCAGTCTTTCTTGCCGCTTGGTGCCCGAAGCAGAAGCAGTTCACAAGTGCCGGTCGGCCAGCTCCTGTAAATTCGCTATCCGAAGACTTCAAAAGCTAAGTACCCCGTTGGGGACTCTCTCTTGCCTCAGCCGATGTCAGAAAGTTAATAATTGTTTAACTTGTGGGAAACAAATACCTCATAAGGATTTCCACTCTTATTGTCTTCCCTGCTTAGGCCCAGACCACGACGTCTTGGCCTGTTCAGCCTGCGCTTCCTTCAACCGACGCACTCTTAGATGTCGGTCGGAGTTCGCAGAAGAGTTTTTTGGTGATAGTTTTGCTTACAAAATGCCGTCGGAAACCCCGACATCACATTTAATTCAGAAACAGAAAGACAAGGACCGACACACGCGGGCCGCGGTTTCTGCAGAAACCGCGGCTAGGCCTACCGCGAGTGTCTCGGTCTCGGCCTCGGCTGATACCGAGTCCTTGGAACTTCCGAACCCTGAAATAATACAACCGACAGCCTCGGCCCCGCAGGCTCCTACCGAGTCGGTTACAGAATTGCCTTCCAAAACTGGTGTATTGGAATCTTCCGACACCATACCTTTAGACAAAGCTACACCAGCATGTGGTGCAGCCAGGCCTCCTGCATCCATGTCTATTAAGGCCTTCACCAGGGCTAAGGCTGCAAAACACACTAAAGCCATGCCTCCCAGAGTTATTCCTCAGGGATCTTCTTCTAGTTCACAGATTCTAACTTTAGCAGAGGACCTTGTCTCCTTAATTAGGGGCTCTCAGCCTCATCCGGACAGGGGCTCCCAACCCCCTCTAGACAAAAGGCCCAGGATGGATCCCCCTGATCCCCTTTCCTCGAGGAGGCCTCTGTTGGCTCGGATCACTCAGACTACCATGAGGAGGCTTATTCGGCCTACGAGGATTCGGATGCAGAGGAATCTATTCCCTCAGCCTCCCCTCCTGAAGAGCTTTCCTTTGGGGAGACCCTTCACACTATGAGAGAGCATTTCAAATGGCAGGGCCAGGAATATTCTGATTCCAGGAAAAGACTAAGAACTTTTCTTCATTTACCTCAGCATAGACCTTTGGCTATTCCTCCTGTTTTAAATGTGATTGATGATGGATATTCTGACTCTAGTATGACCCCTGACACTCTGCCTCCGGCCCCTGTTAAGCCTGATAGGTATTACAGGGTCCTGGACACACATAATCTTCTTTATAAGGCCCACTCTGCTGACCCTGAAACTATTTCACAGGGCCCTAAAGGGGTTGCAGCTGTTACTACTAAGAACCCACTCCCCTCTGCAAAGGAGTCCAGGGCATTAGAGAGATGGGGTAAAAAAGTGTATACTTCTGCCACTCTTGCTATCAGGGCATTAAATTGTCAATTTCACATGATACAGTATCAAGAGTATTTGTTAGAAGAAATGCATAAGAAATTGTCTTCTTCTGAACCCCTTGACCGTAAATCCCTTCAGGATCTGGTACATATCTCCCAGCAGGTTAGCAACCACTTCTTGCAGTGTGGTTATGATGCATTGGAAGCTTCATGTAGGTCAGCAATGACAGGTGTTGTCATACGCAGGCATGCTTGGCTGAAGGAGCAATCTCTGCCAGAACATGTTAAAGCTAAGCTTTTGGATGCTCCACTGGAAAAGCAAAAGTTATTTGGTTCCACTGCTCAAGACGTCCTAAAGAAATTTGAGGAAAAGGCAAAATCTATACAAACAGTTAAGGATTTTCTTCAAGTCCAACCGCCTAGATTCAGCAGAAACTGGCCTTCCAAGAATTGGTCCTTTCCGGGCACAAAGATTGCAAAGGGGCAGGAACAGGCGTGCCAGAGGTAGAGGGCAAGCCAGGGGCTCCTACAGAGGCCGTCAATGGCAACCTCCAATCCAGACAGGCAGTTCAGGACCTGCAACTGCTGCACAAGGACAAATTCAATGACTTTGCTTTGACTCCGCCAACCAGGGCTCAGTTAGAAGCACCTTTGGGCGGAAAGCTTTCTTTATTCTCAAGAAATTGGCACAACATTACAAGAGACAAATAGACACTCCAAATAATAGACAACGGATACAGGTTCCATTTCCACACCTTGCCAAAAAGAAAAGGCTTGCCAGGTCTGCCACCAAATCAAAGGGCAGAGGCTTTGAAACAAATCTCAAACTTACTACAAATGAAAGCCATAGAAAAAGTTCCTATTTCAGAACAAGGCCAAGGATTTTACTCCAGGCTATTCCTTGTTCCAAGAAAAGAGCATCAATGGAGACCAATTCTCGACTTGTCCGTACTGAATACTTATCTCATTGTGCCAAAATTCAAAATGCTGACTCTACAGCAACTCCTTCCCATGCTGGGCAAGGGGTCTTGGCTGGTTACTCTAGACCTCAAGGAGGCATACCTGCATGTCCCTATCAGACAAAGTTGCAGAAGATACCTCAGATTTCTTGCAGGGTCAGAGCATTATCAATTCTCAGCATTGCCCTTTGGCTTATCTACTGCACCCAGAGTATTCACGAAATGCCTGGCATCAGTAATAGCACACTGCAGACTCAGGGATTCAAATCTACCCATATCTGGACGACTGCCTTATACAAGCGGACAACCAACAAACTTTGATAAAGGACTTAAATTATGCCATCAATCTTCTACAGGCCTTGGGATATACAGTCAACATGCACAAATCAGGACTTGTTCCATCCCAAAGAATAACCTTTCTGGGTGCGGATCTAGATACAACCACCCAAATGGCTCATCTCACAGAAGAAAAACAAAGCCAACTACCGGATTACTTCAAGAATCTGACAAGACAAACTCAGCTGACTGCAAGGAAAATCCTGCAGGTCCTGGGTTACATGGCATCCTGTATTCTTTTGATTCCACAAGCAAGACTACATATGAGAAAGCTACAGTGGTACCTAAGGAGTTTATGGACTCAGCACAGTCACAGTTTGGAAACTTTAATCCCACTCATTCCATGCCTTCACAAGGAATTTCTGTGGTGGGCTCAGGCCAGCCGGTCCAACAGAGGGTTGCCCTTCACAAAGCCAAAAACCTCCCAAACTATTACAACAGACGCTTCAGACCTAGGTTGGGGAGCACACATGGAGGGCAGAGGTATCCAAGGACAGTGGTCACGAAAGGAGCTACGCATGCACATAAATCAAAAAGAAATGCTAGCAGTGATACATGCAGTCGAGGCCTTCAAACTCTTTCTGCATCAAGGCCATCTACTAATAAGGACAGACAACACCGCAGTTATGTGGTACATAAACAAGCAAGGAGGTACCCATTCTTACCCTCTTTGCAGACTGGCAATGAATCTATGGGATCTTTCCTTGAAACACAATGTACAGCTACAAGCTCAGTTTGTGCCAGGGAAGGACAATACACTGGCGGACAGCTTAAGCAGAAGTATCATGGATGCACACGACTGGATGCTGCACCCAGACATTTTCCAACAGATAAAACAGTCTTGGGGGAGCCCGGACATAGATCTATTTGCATCCCCCCACAATCATCAACTGAAGAAATTCTGCTCAAGGACATACCACCCACAAGCGTGGAAAGTGGACGCCCTCTCTTTCAGCTGGAGAAATCTGACAGCGTATGCATTTCCTCCTATTCCATTAATGACCAAGGTGTTACTGAAGATCAGGGCAGAGCAGCCAAAAGTGATTCTGATAGCTCCGGACTGGCCAAGACAGCACTGGTACCCACTGCTAAGGAGCATGTCACGTACAAAACCATGGCCCCTACCTCTATGGCCACTTCTACTGACACAGCACAGATACAAAACTCTACATTCCAACCTGAAAACATTGCAACTAACAGCGTGGAGAATACCTTGACTCCTCCTCAGGATAAGCTATCCCAGAGAGTAAAGAATGTTGTTATGGAAGCTCACCGCCCTTCCACAAGGAAGGCATATTCAGCAAAATGGAAAAGATTTCTCATCTGGGACACCACAAAGGGCCTAGATGCGACAATGATGAACATGGCACATATCCTGGAATATTTGGCAGAAATGTTTCACAATGGACTGTCTTACTCTTCTATTAAGATTCATGCTTCAGCAATTTCAGCAGAGTACAATACTGATCCACCTGTCTTTTCTCATCCTCTCCTAAGACAGTTTCTAAGAGGAATCAAAAACATCAAACCTCCTAGGAAACCACCTCTACCTGCTTGGGACCTTAACTACGTGTTGGAAAAACTAACACTGCCTCCATTTGAACCAGCAGCATCTGCAGATCTACAGTACCTTTCATGGAAGACTGCTTTCCTTCTGGCAATAACCTCAGCAAGAAGGGTTTCGGAATTGCAGGCCCTGATGGCAGTTCAGCCATTTATTATTTTTCACCAGGACAGAGTTTCATTAAGAACTAATCCTACTTTTATGCCAAAGGTGGTAGCCAGGGTTTCATTGAATCAAGCCATTCACTTGTCTACCTTCTTCCCAAATCCACAAAACAAAGGGGAGAAACTGCTGCACACCCTGGACATTCACAGACAGTTGCTACTACTTGGACAGAACTAAAGGTTTCAGAAAACTGACCAGCTGCTGGTAGCATATGCTGCTGGTACTCAAGGAAAAGCAATTTCCAAACAGACAATTTCAAAATGGATAGGAAATTGCATCCGCTTTTGTTACTCATTTCATGGAAAGACTGTACCAGCTAACATTAGACCTCATTCTACGAGAGCCACAGCCACCTCCATAGCCTTCTTAAGAGGGGTGGCTACAAAAGACATTTTAGAAGCTGCCACATGGAGCTCCGTGCATACATTTGCCAAGCATTACAATTTACCTTTATATTCCAGATCCAGAGCAGGCTTTGCTACGGCTGTCCTGCAGGGTATCTTAGCTACACCATTTTTTTCCTAGTACCTCCACCCCCAGATTGGCTATGGTATTCTACCCATATGTGATGACTGCAGATGCATAGAAGGACATAGTACAGTTTTGTACCTACCATAAATGTAGATGTCCGATAGGTATGCATCTGCAGTCAGGTTTACCCTCCCTCCTTCATATATATATATATATATATATATATATATATATAGATATATATTTTTGCAAATGTTTGGATTTTTTATTGCATTTTTCCAAATTTAGCCTTCCTAGAGGGCACCTGGCATCTGGGGCAAGAAAAACTGAGGAAGATGGCGTCGGCTGACGCTTTTATACCCCAGGCTGTGACGCGGGAAAGGCGACATCAGCCGACGCCGGACCCAGACTTTGGAATCCGGCCGACCGAAGGGCTGCCTGAGGCAGGACAACCCATATGTGATGACTGCAGATGCATACCTATCGGACATCTACATTTATGGTAGGTACAAAACTGTACTTTTCTTCAACAGAGCTACAATACATGTCATGGAAAACAGCCTTCCTTCTGGCTATTACCTCAGCATGTAGGGTTTCGGAACTACAGGCCCTCATGGCTGTGCAACCATTCATCATTTTCCATCAGGACAGAGTTTCCTTACAAACCAACCCTACCTTCATGCCAAAGGTAGTATCCAGTGTAGCTTTGAATCAGACTATTCATTTATCTACCTTTTATCCAAATCCACAGAACAAAGGGGAGAGACTACTACATTCCTTGGACATTCAGACAACTTCGTTATTACTTGGACAGAACAAAGCCATTCAGGAAATCTGAGCAGCTCTTTGTGTCCTATGCTACAGGTGCTCAAGGAAAGGCTATTTCCAGACAAACAATTTCAAAATGAATAAGCCCACTGCATACGCTTTTGTTATTCATTTCATGGAAAATCTGTGCCTGTATACATCAGATCCCACTCCACCAGGGCTACAGCTACCTCTGCAGCTTTCCTCAGGGGGGTCCCTACCAAGGACATTTTGGAAGCACCACCTTCCACTATACTCAAAATCTAGAGCGGGCTTTGCCACAGCAGTCCTGCAGGACATCCTCGCCCCTCCTAGTTCCACTTAGTGCCTACCACCCTTCCTTAGCTTTGGGATTCTACTCATCTGTAATGACTGCAGCTGTATGCACGATGAACATAGTACAGTTTTGTACCTACCATAAATGTAGATGTTCGAGTGCTCATACAGCTGCAGTCCAGGTTACCCTCCCTCCATCCCCTCTTAGGACAGGCCTTTTGACAAACACCTTTATCATACAACCTATTTCGGATATTCTTTTATGGTGTATTTGCATGCAACTACTGTTTTTTGATTGATCTACATTGCATGTTTGCATAATGTTATGTTTTGCCTTCCTTCTGGGGGCACCTGACATCTGGGGCAAGAAAAACTGAAGAAAATGGCGTCGGCTGCCTCTTTTATACCCCTGCCACACTGACGTCAGGGAAGAAGCGACAACAACTGACGCCGGACCTAGACTTTGGAATTCGGCCGACCAAGGACCCGCCTGACAGCAGGATAACCCATCTGTATTGACTGCAGCTGTATGAGCACTCGAACATCTACATTTATGGTAGGTACAAAACTGTTCTTTCCCTTTGGCTTATCTACTGCACCCAGGGTATTCATAAAGTGCCCAGCTCCAGCCATTGCTTTTTGCAGGCAGAGAAGTGTTAATATTTACCCATACGTAGAAGATTGCCTGATTCAGGCAGAAAGTCAGGACTTACTACTACAGCACCTGGCATTTGTAAAGAGACTTCCAACTTCACTGGGGTACACCATCGATGAAAAGAAATCACACCTAGTACCCTGCCAACAGATTGTATTCCTGGGAGCAAGCTTGAACACAACTTCTCAGATGGCATTCCTCACTCCAGAGAAACAAATTTATTTGACAACTTACTTCAAAATACTGGCCACAAAAACCCAGCTATCTGCAAGGAAAATACTGCAAGCTCTGGCGTTCATGGCCTCTTGCATTCTGTTAATTTCATATGCAAGACTGCATATGAGGAAACTTCAGTTGTATCTAAAAAGTCTATGGTGTCAACATTCTCAGGACTTGGAAACAATAATTCCTATCATTCCGTGTCTAAGGGCAGAGTTCCTTTGGTGGGCAGAGGCCTGCTACCACAAGAAGGGACTCCCTTTCACTCTACCCCGCCGCCCAAACACTAATTATAGACGCATCAGACTATGCATGGGGGGGCTCACATGACAGGGCAGTGCATTCTGTGCAAATGGAGCCCAAAGCAGATGCACCTGCATATCAGTCAAAAAGAAATGTTAGCTGTACAGAATGCTCTGACAGCCTTCAGAGGCCTTATTATTCCAGGACAACTATTGGTAAAGACAGACAACACCACAGTTGTGTGGTAGATAAACAAGCAGGGGGGAACACATTCCTACCCACTCTGCAGACTAGCCATGGCTCTGTGGAACACAGCCTTGAGCAACCATGTGCACTACAAGCTCAATTCCTGCCAGGCAACCTAAATTCACTGGCAGACTTAAGCAGAAATATAATGGACCCACACGAATGGAAACTGGAACCCAAAATATTCAAGCTTTTGGAGAACAGATGGGGGATACCAGAGGTGGACCTGTTTGCTTCCCCTCAGAACTATCAGTTGAACAACTACTGCACCAGAACTCCCCACAGCCAAGCTTGGAAGGTGGATGCCCTGTCCTTTTCCTGGGAAAGCCTTCCAGTCTATGCCTTTCCCCCTCTGTCTCTCTTCTCGAAGGTTCCACTAAAGATCAAACAGGACAAGCCAAGCCACTCCAGCACTGGTATTCTCTTTTGCGCAGTCTGGCAGTGCTACAACCATGGCACCTGCCTCAGATCCCATCCCTGCTATCCCAGCAGGGGGGCCAAATTCTGCACCCTCAGCTTCAGACCCTGAATCTTGCAGCCCGGCTAATCCCCTGAACTCACCTCTAGCAACCCTCAGTAAGCAGGTGCTGGATGTCATTCTTGAGGCAAGAAGGCCTAGTACTAGAAAATCCTGTTCAGAAAAGTGGAAAAGATACTGTTCCTGGAACCAGCCTCAAGGGATGGGCACAACTGTTCCCAGCTTACCTCATGTACTAGATTATTTAACAGAAATGCTCCACAAGGGCCTATCCTTGTCTTCAATTAAGATTCATGCCTCTGCCATCTCAGCTCATTATAATACTGAGTACACCCCTCTTCTCGCATCCTCTGGTAAAACAGATGTCCTTCAAGGATGCATCTGCAGTCCTTACAAATGGGTTGTCCTGTCAAGGAGAGCTCCCACTCCAGACTGGGACCTTAACTTTGTATTAGAAAAACGTACACCTCCCCCCTTCGAACCGGCTGCTACAGCAAAGTTGAAATTCCTCTCATGGAAAACAGCTTTACTTCTAGCCATCACTTCAGCAAGAAGAGTGTCTGAACTGCAGGCCCTTATGGCAGTGGAACCCTTCATTATCTTCCATGCGGACACGGTTTCCCTCAGGACTAACCCATCTTTTATGCCCAAGGTGGTGTCTAATGTGGCTTTAAACCAGACCATTAATTTGCGTACTTTTTTCCCTAATCCTCAAAGTAAAGGGGAAAGGAATACTGCATTCTCTAGACGTGCACAGACAGTTTAGATTCTATTTGGACAGGAGGGGAAGGCCATTTCAAAGCAAACCATATTTAAATGGATAGCATACTGCGTTCATTTCTGCTACAAGCACCATGGAAAATCTGCTCCACAGGGGATAAGAACACATTCCACTGGGGCTGCATCTACCTCTACTGCATTTCTCAGAGGAGTCCCTACCAGGGGCATCCTGGAAGCTGCAACCTGCAGCTCTGTACACACTTTCACCAAGCATTACCACTTGCCTATCTTTTTTAAATCCAGAGCTGGATTTGCCACAGCAGTCTTACAGGGACTGATTGCCAGTCCTAATGCTTCTGAATCTACCTCCACCCTTCCTTAGCTTTGGGAATCAACCCAAATGTGATGACTGCAACAGTGAAACACTAAGAACATAGTACAGTTGTGTACACTTACCATAAATGTAGATGTTCGAGTGTATTCACTGTTGCAGTCCTGGTTACCCTCCCTCCAGCCCCCTGATTGTCTTTGCTTTCACCTGTCCTTTTTGGTTTGGCATATCTTATACTGTGTGTATTTGCTTATTGCTGGGAGGTGTTCCACACCATATAATTGCTTCCTATTTTGGGGGTACCTGACATCTGGGGCAAGAAAAACTGATGTAATGGCGTCGGCTGCATGTTTTATACCCCTGACAATCTGATGTCATGTAAGAAGTGACAGCATCCGACGCAGAAATCCCAAGACGCTGGCATTCAGGCTGGCTGGATAACCCAAATGTGATGGCTGCAACAGTGAATACACTCGAACATCTGCATTTATGGTAAGTGTACAGAACTGTACTTCTGGTGCCTTGCTTGTGACCCGGATCCTATTTCTGTGGAGATTCCTCTGGTTCTCTTACTTGTGTGAATTGTTCCATGCTGGGTTGGTGTATTCTGTGGTTAAAGCTCACCTGTCAGCTATTTCTGATTCTCTGGCTTTGTCTCCTCCACCTCTGGCCTCTAGATTTGAGATCATACAATTTCTTAAAGGCGTCTTTCATATTAGGCCTCCCAAGAAACTTATTCCTCTTTCCTGGGATCTCAGTTTTGTTCCCGAAAAATTGACTCTAGCTCCCTTTGAGCCTGCTTCCTTGCAACATTGTACATAGAAGACTACTGTTCTTTTGGCGCTTTCTTCAGCTAAGAGGGTGTATGAACTTCAGAGCCTTATGGCTGTTCCTCCTTTTTAATTTCATCATAGGAATAGGGTGTCTCTTCATACTAATCCTTCTTTTATACCCAAGATGGTTAATGAATTCTCTTGAATCAGTCAGTTAATTTGCCCACATTTTTTCATTATCCTCAGTCTGCTAGTGAAGAGGTTCTTCACACCTTGGATTTGTATAGTCTGAGCAGCTTTTTTTATTTCTTTTTATCCTAGAGCTCTAGGTTTGGTTTTATATATATATATATATATATATATATATATATATATATATATATATATATATATATATATATATAAAACATTTCTTCTGTAAAGGCTCATTCTTCCAGAGGTGTGGCTTCTTCTGGTGCTTTATTCAGCGGCTTGAATACCAATTCCATCTTGGAGTTTACTTGCTCCTTTGTCCATACCTTTTCTAAGTGTTGCAAAGTGGATGTTATTTCCAGAGCAAGAGCTGGCTTTGCCAGAGCTATCCTGCATGGCTTTCTGAAGTGTTGCTCTGGGCCTTCTTCCTCCCAGATTTACTTTTGAGAATTTGTACTCTCTAGTGAAGAATACTGCAACAGTGATATAGAAGGACATTTGTGTAAAATCTTACTGTAACAGTAGATGTTGTCCTCTTGGCAGGGGATCCTTTTTGTGAAGAATTCTGCAACAGTAAAGAGAAGGACAGCTACCATTATGGTAAGATTTTGCACAACTGTACTTTCTTGCACAATCCTTGATGCAGTAGTCTTGCCACATTGTTGTGCCTTTCAGTGTACAGACCCTCAGCAGTAATTGTTTTGCAACCAGCAATGAGGTGTACAACTGTTTTATACTACTGTCTTACAGAGCATGTGTTTGTCTGCTTCACACACTTTGTAGACTTTATAAATCAATGTATATGTAACCCACTATTTTGAGCCACTATTAGACTTTCATGTTTTGGTTTAAATTCACTTCTCCTTAACCATTTATGGATCAAATCTTGATCAGCGTGGTTGTTCTATGAATTCTGTCTGCTTACCACTATATCTGTGGTCTTTCAGTTTTTCTTTTTGTTTTTTTAATTCTTTCTTTTGTTTTTTTTGTTTTTTTTGCACTTTCTGTTGCTGCTCGATATTCATTTACCTCTGTTATGGTATCAGTTCCCACTTTTTTCTGATATGCTTCTGCTAAACTAAGTAAAGATGTCTTAATGACTGCATGCTTTAGAGCTTTTACTATGTTTGGATTTTAAATCATCAAATTTAGTGCCACAGTTGTACGTATAGTCAATTTCAATGAGACCCTTACCTTCTTCAGAATGTAGAATATATAATCTTAGCATGCACAGTTGTTATAAATTATCTGTTTGGGGGATGATATAATTGCTAAGGTGCTTACCTTGCAGACACAAAGTACAAGGTTGGATTCTAACCTTTGAAAGGAAAATTGGCTAGGCTTAACATGGCTCCCAATGGCAGCTAGCCCAGTACTTACCTGTGAACCTGTGATAAGCATAACATCTTTTTCTTGTCCAGCTGATTTAGTGTTGTGTGGTACCAGTCAAGTCATACCAAAAGCATAAGTTAGAACAAGAAAAGCAAATTGATTTGTAGCTTGAACTTTATTCCTGAATGCCAAGGCTGGTTTTAGTACTGGCTTTAGTCTTCAGAAGTATTATGAAGCTGTGTTTTCATTTGTTCGTATTTTGTTTCTGGCCCCACCTCTAACTCTGTATATTTATACATACTCATGTTCAAGTTCCTTTATATCACATTCATGTCCCAGGTCCATATTGTCTTGGTGTTGCAGCTTTTCTGCTATAAATGTTGTTTTTGCACATTTATCAAGACCAAATATCACTCTTGTCTCATCTGACAAAGTTGCAACCATCTGTAATTGTGTTTCAGGTGCTCATTTAATGAGCAGTACATTTCAAATCATTCACAAAAAGTAGACGAGATATCTTTGGACAAAGTTGATTTCTGAAAATTAAGCTTATAACCACAGTTTAGTGTATTACATAAATATTTTAATGGATTGAAGATGAGATAAAATAGCAGTGGTAACAAAGAATCATCTTGGAATATCCCCTTCTGAATTTTTATCCCTGAGATAATAATTTGCCCTTTATCATGAGTTAGCTGTAAAGTGATTTTGTCAGTGTTTCATAGTCACTGCAATTTACTGCAGTATCACTCTGTTCCCAGTATCCTCAGACTCACTTATACACCATCTCTCCTTTGTACCAAGGCAGCCTTAAGAAGTTTAATCTCCTCTAACATCCTGACCTTCTTTCTACTAGCCTCTGAACCTGCATCTACATTCTCCTGCTTTTAGACTTACCTGCTGGACTCTGATACTTTACTGATTGCCTTCCTCCTCACTCTGCTCTGCTCTCTTGTCTCTACCCACTCCGTTCGCCCTTTGGGCTCACTCCGCTCCCCTACCCTGCCCCCAATTCTCACCCGCCCCCAGTACTCCTACATTTATACCTGTAGAAGTCACACCCCCACTCTATCCACTCCAATCAGACAAATCTCTTTATGAACTCACCCAACCCCTTTTGAACTCGCATCATACCCACCAATTAACTAACTTACCTCCTTCTCTATCACATGAAGTCTTACTACTACTCCTCATCTGTTCTTACAATCTACCTCTCATCCTCTCTCACCTCCTCAAACATTATAATTCATACATCATTTATCCCCTCTCAACTTCAACTACTCATCTGTATATCACTTCTACCTCCTCTAGCAACTACTTATCTCCTAACCTCCTATGAACAGCCTCTTTACTCTACCCTTGCCTTTCCCTCCATACACACCTCTACACCTACATCACCTTTCTCTCCAACCTTCTTAAATCTCACTTTTAAACCCAATTACCTACTAGCCAAATACCACAGACTAGCACACTTTAAGATAAACAACCCAAAATCTAGAAAATTGACTGCTCTTGTAAACCTCTACATCCTAAATATTTCACACTCCTCCATTCACTAGTGGGTGGGGGACATTCATCCCAACCCTGGCCCATACCACATCCATAACAAGGGCAACAAAAAACCAGAGAAAGCTACTTCTCTAATCACCTACCAAACCCACCAACTCACTCTCCATAGCTCATCTCAATATACATAGCATTTGTAATAAAATCACTCATGTCCATGCCCTCCTCGAAGTCCACCAATATGACATCTTATGCCTATTTGAAACATGGCTAAAACCTACCATTAAAGACAACGAAATCACCCCACCCGGGTATAATATCATTAGACTCGACCGCTCAGTCAAGAAGGGAGGAGGAGTAGCAATACTACAAATCAGTACTATAAATCTGAAACTACCCCTAGAAAATAGTGCCGAAGTAATTTGCTCCAAACTTCAAGTCAACACTAATAAAGCCATAAATATCATTTGTGTATATCTTCCTCCAGGAAATAACATTAATACTCTAGAAAGCATCCTAAGTTGGCTCTTCACTAACCTCCCTCAAGAAACATTAGTCCTAGGCGACATAAACATTGATTGGAATTCCTGTAATAGTACAAACCCCACCTCCCATATAAACCTATATGGCTTTACACAACTTAATGGCCCTGCCAGAACTAATAAAATCAGTAACCATGAAACCACCTTGGACTGGATTCTTACTAATACTCCCCAACAAAACTACCAATCAGGTAACCTTCCAGATGATCTAAGTGATCATTCACTAACTTATGTTATTAGACATAAAACCAACCTAATTTTTCCTACCACCTACAGAACATTCCATTCAAAAAAGCAATTAAACTCTGAACTTTTTCAAACAGAACTAAAACAATGTAATTGGTCTCCACTAAAATATCTTCCCCTTAATGAAGCAGTAGAATACTTCAATTCCACATTTTTATCCATCCTAGACCTTCATGCCCCAAATCGCACTATCAGAATCAAAGCTAAAGCAGCACCCTGGCTGACCAACAATACAAGGCAAAAAATCATTCTCAGAAACAAATCCTGGGCAAAATGGCGTACCACTAAGAATCTAACTAACCGCCAACACTTCAGAGAACTTAGAAACAGTACAAAACAAGCGATCCTGACTGACAAAAAGAACTATTACCTTCAATTACATCAAGCTTCCAACAAGGATCCTAAAAAATTCTGGACCAACATTAACAATCTTCTATCCCCAGGCCAATCTATCACACCCAACCCTCAAGGCTCTAACCCAGAGACTCCCACACATACAGCTAATGCCTTTAATTCCTTCTTCACTAATACTATTCAAACTCTTGCTAGTCACCTATCTCCTGACACCTGTAAGCTACTTTCACCAACTGCAAATCAGCCTCCCTCCCTTTACTTACAACCAATTTCTACCTCCTTTATCTCATCACTGCTCCAAAAACTAAAATCTACCACCCCCTCCGCAGACAAACTTCCTGCAGAGTTCCTGCAAATAGGTGCTAAAGCCATTGCCTATCCCGTGTCTATTTTGATAAATAGATCTATAAATGAAGGAATTTTCCCTTCTATCTGGAAGATATCTCATATCATCCCACTACACAAAAGGGGGAACTCCAATGACTTCTCTAACTTTCGCCCCATAGCACTACTATCACCTATTGCTAAAATCATGGAAAAATGTATCCATAAATAATTACTTACCCACCTGCTCCACAACAGCCTACTTGCTAATTGTCAGCATGGATTCAGACCTTCCCACAGTACCACCACTGCATTACTCTCTTTCACAAACTCCATCAACTATAACTGCAACAAAAATAATCTATCATCTGCAGTCTTTATTGACTTATCTAAAGCTTTTGACATGGTTAATCTCAAACTTCTTCACATACTGAATTTTCTCTCACTTGATCCTCCTTCCATAACTTGGTTTACATCTTACTTAGAAAACCGTCAGCAGGCAGTACTCTGGAAAAATTCACTATCTGATCTCCTTCCTATCTCTTTAGGAGTGCCACAAGGCTCTGTCTTAGGCCCACTTCTATTTTCCATCTTTATTAATGACCTGCAATCAGCTATCCCAAACACTACCTGCATTCAATATGCAGATGATTCTACTATAATCTGCACTGCTACCTCACAAACTGAACTCCAGTCTCTTACCCAAAATGCTTTTAACACTGTAGAACAATGGTTTTCACACCGTTGCCTGCTCCTTAACCCCAAGAAAACTAAACTGCTACTCTTCTCACCTACCCTAAAGTCAACCCCACTAAACTTCACTCTCACTTCCACTTACGGTATTCATTTTTCCTGACCCAACTACTAAATTATTAGGAATAACAATAGACAACAATCTTAACTTTGACTCTCTCATCAACAATACAATAAAATTAGTGAATAAAAAAAATAGGATCCCTATACAGAATCAAACCTTTCCTTACACCTGAAGCAAGACCCCACCATAGCCAGAACTCACCTAATCTCTACTCTTCTCTATGCTTCCCCCATATACAGTAATCTCTCCAATAGCAACCTCGAGAAACTAGCAACATCTTACCACAATATTGCTAGATTTGCTACAGGATTCCCTTTTAGAACCCATCACTGCCTGAATCTAAGACAACTAGGGTGGCTTGAACTTCCTAACCAGCTTGAACTTCAACAGCTCACAAGATCCTAAACCAGCCCACTAAAACACCAATACTCTCCAGCCTTATTACACCATATAACAATCTGAAACATCTACACTCTTCAAACTACTGATTAATATTGCTAAACTCAATAACTCTGCAGGAGACTGCCTCTTCTCCAACTCTTTTGGAAAAATATGGAACAAACTACCCCTTGATACCTCAGACGTCTCTCTCAATTTTTAAAAGGTAACTGAAAATGTATCTCAATAAACACTGGCTATGCTCCTGCAATAACCCAGTCTAACTCTGCTTCTTCTTCTCTTTCTTTTCTTTTTCCATAATTTTTTCCCCTGCATCCTTGATAACTTTCCCTTTACATAACATTTATGTATATATATTTTTTCACATGTATATTGTCTGACTACTGTAATTCACATCATGTGAAAAAAAAAATTATTTTATTACCTATTTTGGTTTGCTGCCATCATAATATCTGTTATAACCTGTATTGTCTATTTCTGTTTAAACAAAACCAAAAACGGAAATAAGCAGAAACAGGCTGGCAAAAAACAACGGCACGGACAGTTTATTAAAAGTGAGCGCTTTCAGCCAAGCAAATGCTCAGCCTTCATCAGACATTAAGCAAATTTCACAAGCCCTCTATTTATATAGGCAACACACCTTGTTTAACAATAAACTAATTAACCAATCTCAATTTATAATTAAATAAAACTACCTAACAATGTCCAGAAATATATATATATATATCTATATATATATATATATATCTGTCTATCTATATATATATATATATATATATATATATATATATATATATATATATGTGTATATATATATATATCTATCTATATATATATACATATATATATATATATCTATATATATATATCTATATATATATATCTATATATATATATATATATATATATATATATATACACAAAATACTAGATTGTAACCATTCTCAAGGAGACCAAGCTACATTGTATAAAAAACACACCATTTCGTTCGCATTCTTTTGAATACAGAAACCTATGTGTATGGCATGCTAAATTCCTAAAATGCTACTCATACAATAAACTATGTCAGCTATCTAAAACACAAATGGGTAACAATCAAATAAATATGGTACAGCTACTTCAAGCCATTTAAATAAAAAACACAAGAAACACTATTATTTAAATGAGGAAACATCTTACTGTACATAAATAAGTGAACATATTAAGGGGAGTCGAATGAACCCTTTACCTAACAAATATTTATCTAAGAAGAGCTTTTAATTTCAGAATACACTTAACAGAAGCATAGTCATTCAACACTGGGGGGAGATGTGCACATGTTCTGATCTGCCAGAAAAGTTCTTTCTCTTTTAAACACAACTGCCAGGGGCCTCCCCTTATATCATTTTTAATCTGATGAACCACACTGAATACAAAACAGTGGTCAGGGTACTCTAAAATATGCCTGGCAAGTGGATTCGTCAAATCCCTCCTACCTATGGCATACAGGTGTTCATAAACTCTTCTTTATTTTTCTCTCAGTTTTGCCTATATAGAAGGAGGGACATTTCTCACATAGAGCCAGATTTACAACTCCCTTTGTATCACAATTGTAATTACCATTAATAAAATAATTTTTTCTATTAACATTAATTCTATTACCCGGGTGCATACATTTACATTGAGGGCACATACCACATTTTCGCATTCCCACTATTTTGTCCGTAGACTTACAGGTAGTTGTTTCAACCAGATTTTTATGGTTGATACCCCTTCTATATGTAAATTTTGGATGGCTACCTAAAACTTTAACTAAAGCTCTATCCTCTGAAATAATACTCCAATTCTTAACTACTATATCCCTAATAGTTTTAAAGTCCACACTATAAGTGAACAAAAAATTAATACCAGGGAGTACAGAAGTACTAAGATTAGGGGTAGCCTTACTTGATCTACCCATGATGCCACCCCCCAATAAAGACAAAAAATGGCCATTATTCCTTTTAGCCTGCAATTCCTGCATCATCCCTTTTATTATACTATCAGGATAACCTCTGCTTGAAAACATTTTTCCAATGTTGTCACACTCCTTGATGAAATCAGTCTCATCTGAGATCATCCTAGCAGCCCTGACAAATTGTCCTTTAACTACACTTCTTTTTTGATGGAAGGGGTGACAGCTGGTAAAATGAAGGTAACTATTTGAGTACGTTGGCTTTCTGTAAATTAAAGATCTAAATTTATTATTAACTTTATCTTTACAGATTTTAACATCCAAAAAGTTCATTTCATCCGTACCAACAGAGTACGTAAACTCTAGAAAGTCAGTCATTCTAGAAATACTAGATATAAAGTCAGAAATCAAGTTCTGAGGACCTTTCCAGATGAAACACATGTCATCTTGGTATCTAGTGTACCAAGTGACATGTTGATACAATTCATTATTGAACAACCAATTACGTTCCCAAAACACCATGACACTGTTAGCAAAATTGCACCCACAGGGTGACCCCAAGGCAATCCCAGTGTTTTGTAGGAAAACCTGGTCCTTAAACACCAAAAAGTTATTTTGTAATATCAAATCTAATAAGGTCTCCACTATGTACATCTGTGTGTTACTAGCATTTTTTGCTAACATAAAATTCCTTGTCCAGTCAATACCTAGTTGATGGGGAATGACTGTATAAAGATCTTTCACGTCTACTACTAAAAACACAATATCCAAATTGAACTCAATCTTGTTGAAATTCAACAGAAAATCCCAGGAGTCTTTACAAATCTGAGATTCCCCTTGGATGTATGGTTTAAGAATACCGTCAATGTATTTGGCACAAGCATAAATGATCGATCCTCTTCCATCCACTATAGGCCTTAATGGGGGATCATTTAAATTTTTATGGATTTTAGGTGTGCCAAAAATGATGGGAATCTTTGGTGCTGGCATGGACAGAAAATGAAATATGTTACAATCAATGCTACCCTCTAAAAATAGATCATCTAAGACGCCCCTGATTTTCTTATAGGCTGCATGAAGTTAATTTACACTAGATTTCATATAAGTATCAGACTGTAGGTGACTAAGCATCTTACTATCATAAAGGTATTCGTCCATGAAAACCAGGCCTCCTCCCTTGTCTGGTTTCATTACTCTAACCTTACATTCATTAAGGAGTGAAATGAAATCGAACTCATACTTAGATATATTACTTTTCATACTCGACCATTGTATGTTGTTATCAAGTCTAGCCCTGAAATCTATGTCACATAGCTTTTCAAAAATATTCAACCCACCATGTAAAGGTGGGTTAAAAACACTTGGCACTCTAAAGGATCCCGGATCATGTTAAAGCAAAACTATTAGATGCTCCTATGGATAAGGTCAGTCTATTTGGTTCTCCTGCCCAGCAAGTAATGAAGAAAATGGAAGAGAAGGCAAAATCTGTACAAACAGTTAAAGATTTCTTACAGGTTCAGCCCCCAAGGTTTAGCAGGAACTGGCCTTCCAAAAATTGGTCCTTTCCAGACTCCTCTAAATCTCAGAGAGGCAGGAATAGACGTTCCAGAGGCAGAAATCAATCCAGAGGAGGTGCCTACAGAGGACGCCAGTGGCAAGGCAATAACCAACGAGGCACAGACACAACCACTGCCACTGCAACAGGACAATCACAGTGACTTGGCTCTGACACCGCCTACCAGGGAACAAATAGCAGCACCCTTAGGCGGAAAGTTAGCCTTATTTTCAAAAAATTGGCACTATATCACAAGAGACCAGTGGATTTTGCAAACTATAGACCAAGGCTACAGGTTTCATTTCCACACCTTACCAGTAAAAAGAGGAATGCCAAACCTACCACCAAATCAAAAAACAGAAGCTCTAAAACAGATATAGCTCAATTAACAAAGATGAGAACTGTGGAAAGGGTACCACCAACAGAACAGGCCAAAGGATTTTACTCCAGACTCTTCCTAGTACCAAGAAAAGAGAAAAGTTGGAGACCTATTCTCGACCTGTCCGCTTTAAACACATTCATCATTGTTCCAAAATTCAAAATGCTGACCCTACAGCAACTTCTTCCCATGCTGGGCAAGGAGTGTTGGCTGGTAACTCTAGATCTCAAGGAGGCATACCTGCACGTCCCCATACGACCAAATTGCAGATACCTCAGATTTCTTGCAGGATCAGAGCATTATTATTCTCAGCATTGCCCTTTGGCTTATCTACTGCGCCCAGAGTATTCACGAAATGCCTGGCATCAGTCATCGCTCATTGCAGGCTACAGGGAATCCAAATTTATCCATACCTGGACGACTGCCTGATACAAGCGGACAACAAAAGCAAACTGACACAAGACTTACAAAGAGTCATTTGCTTACTACAAGCCCTGGGATACACAGTCAATTTAAAAAAGTCAAGACTGATACCATCCCAAACAGTAAAACAGATGGCATTCCTAACTACAGAAAAACAAGAACAACTCCCTCTTTACTTCTTGGCATTAACAAAGCAGAACAAACTAACAGCAAGGAAAGTACTGCAGGCCTTGGGCTTCATGGCATCATGCATAATCCTGGTCCCCCATGCCAGACTGCATATGAGAAAGCTACAGTGGTACCTAAAGAATTTATGGTCTCAACACAGGCACAGCTTAGAAACCGAAATACCACTAATCCCATGCCTGAAACAAGAGCTCCTATGGTGGGCTCAAGCATGCCAGTCAAACCCAGGTTTGCCCTTCCACAACATTCAAGCAAGCCAAACCAGCACAACGGATGCCTCAGACCAAGGTTGGGGGGCCCACATGCTGGACAAATGCATTCTGGGATTATGGACTCCAGATCAGCTGCACCTGCACATAAATCAAAAAGAAATGCTGGCAGTAAAACTAGCAATCCAGAATTTCAGACCATTCCTCAAAGAAGGCCAATTAATGATAAGGACAGACAACACCACAGTCATGTGGTACATCAACAAACAGGGAGGCACTCATTCATACCCCCTATGCCGAATGGCTCTGGACCTATGGCATATGGCTCTGAGCTACAACATTCAGTTACAGGCAATATTTGTACCGGGAAAAGAAAACATCCTAGCAGACATGTTAAGCAGAACTACCTCGGATGCTCACGAATGGATGCTACACCCGGACATCTTCAAGGCCATCACAAAGAAATGGGGAATGCCACAAATAGACCTATTCGCATCCCCACTCAATCACCAGCTCAAGAAATTCTGCACAAGGATATACCACCCACTTGCTTGGAAGGTGGACTCTGTATCCTTCAGTTGGAAAGGCCTGACAGCATATGCATTTCCACCTCTTCCTTTGATGCACAAGGTACTACTGAAAATCAAAGAGGAACATCCAAGGATAATTCTGATAGCTCCAAATTGGCCAAGACAACATTGGTATCCATTGCTGAGGAGCATGTCTCGGGGGGGAACGTGGACACTACCCCTGATTCCTTTGATGTTAACTCAGAGCGACTACAACATCATGCATCCAAACCTGAAAACTCTGCAACTGACTGCCTGGAACATTACATAAGAGCAACTAACCCAGATTTATCCCAAAGGGTTAAAGACATTATCCTTGAGGCCCGCAGACCTTCAACAAGAAGGAACTATGCAGGAAAATGGAAAAGGTTTGTCATTTGGAGTACTGAAAGAGGAAAAGATGTGTCAAAGATAGATATTGCCACCATCCTGGAGTATTTGGCAGAGCTTCTCCATACAGGCCTGTCCTATTCCTCCATCAAGATACATGCATCAGCTATTTCTGCAGAATACAGCTTCGATCCCCCTGTCTTCTCACATCCTCTACTCAGGCAGTTCCTCAGAGGAATCAAGAATGTAAAACCTCCTAGGAAACCACCATTACCAGCATGGGACTTGAACTTTGTGCTAGGAAAAATTGACACTCCCTCCATTCGAACCAGCAGCAACAGCAGATCTTCAACACCTATCCTGGAAAAGCTTTCCTACTGGCAATTACTTCAGCAAGAAGGGTTTCGGAACTACAGGCCTTAATGGCAGTACAACCCTTCCTAATCTTCCATCAAGATAGAGTGTCCATGAGAACTAATCCTACATTTATGCCTAAGGTGGTATCCAGAGTGTCTCTAAACCAGGCAATCCACCTACCTACCTTCTTTCCCAATCCACAGAACAGGGGGGAAAGACTGCTGCATACCTTGGATGTACATAGACAGTTGCGCTACTACCTGGACAGAACCAAGGGCAATAGAAAAACTGACCAGCTTCTAGTAGCTTATGCAACAGGAAGGGAAGGAAAAGCAATTTCCAAACAGACAATCTCCAAGTGGATAGGAAATTGCATAAGATTCTGTTACTCCTACCATGGAAAGCAAATTCCACAGAACATAAGGCCTCATTCTACAAGGGCTACAGCCACTACCACAGCTTTCTTACGAGGAGTGGCTACCAAGGACATTATTGAGGCGCTACTTGGACCTCCGTGCATACATTTGCCAAGCATTATAACTTACCTCTATACTCTAGATCCCGAGCAGGGTTTGCCACTGCTGTTTTGCAAGGGTTCCTAACTACACCATAATTCTTCTTCCTCCTCCCCTAGTTTGGCTATGGTATTCTACCCATTTGTTAGGACTGCAGATGCATCCTTGAAGGACATAGTACAGTTTTGTACCTACCATAAATGTAGATGTCCGAACAGGATAGCATCTGCAGTCAGGATTAACCACCCTCCTTCCCCTCTGTGGTACTCCTAGGGTATTTACCCTCCTAATAGCTAGCTGGGGGGGGATCTCTTATGGTGTATTTGTTTGTATATATGTACATACATGCTTATTTTTTGTGTTTGCCTTCTACCTTTTTGGAAACATTGGCATTTACCCAAAATTTAGCTTTCCAAAGAGGGCAGCTGGCATCTGGGGCAAGAAACACTGAGGAAAATGGCGTCGGCTGATGCCTTTATACCCGAAGACCAGCAGAGATGACGTCGGGTGAAGTGCGACACCAGCCGAGGCCAGACCCAGACTTTGGAATCCGGCCGACCGAAGGGCTGCCTGACGACAGGACAACCCATTTGTTAGGACTGCAGATGCTATCCTGTTCGGACATCTACATTTATGGTAGGTACAAAACTGTACTTTTGACATACATCTGGGCGATGACCTCAGTTTAGAGGCGCCAGGATATAAAAGCGTACGTACAAGATACTCAGACTGTCTTGCTGCCAGCCCAAATACAGGTCATTGAACCTGATGGACTGTAATCATTTGGCTGTTACTTTGCTTGTTCGATCAGACAAGTGCCCCATTGGGGACCTTGTATTTCCCAGTCTGTTTTTTGGCTAATTATTGTTAGATGTCAGCTAGGAGGGGCAGGTGTGAGTGTGGTAGATAAATTCCGTGTATAGACTTGCACACTGTCTGTTTTGTTTAGGGCCCAAACACAACCATAAATCTTGTTCCTTCGACTAGTCTTTTGTTCCAAAAATCCTCCGATCTAGGCTGTCCACTCTTAACCCATTCCTTGAGACCCTATGTTTTAAGCAGTTGGCCCAATCGAGTATATCTGAAGACCCAGATGTAGGCCTCCCACCTAAGAAGAAACGTAAGAGAAGGGAGAATTCTTCAGCTGTTGTCTTGGAATCAAACATACCCACTGATGTGGTCAAACTCACGGTATTACCATCTACTTCTCATGAGCTGTGTCCTGGGGCCACATCAGAGGGCACAGGGCAGTATGGCTCCTGAGGCCTTGCAGACTGAATTCTCTGTTGAGCCAAAGATAATTGTGCCAGAGGGACCTTGTGGAATCCCTCAGATCCTTGTGATGGGAGAGATTTCCAGAACCCGCCTAGAAATGTGGCAAGGTTCAGAGCCTCCAAAGCTAATTCAAGTGGATGTCGCCCCTAAAAAGAAAAAAAAAACTAACACACGATATCACGGTCTGCATCCAAGGAAGAAAAATAGTTTGATTCCCCTCATAGATTCTCAAGGCAGTCGTGTTGCTGAAGCCTCCTTCCTTTGTGACCCCTCAAACTACACCTCATTAGCAGCCATTTGGTTCGTCTTCCACTGATGAGGAACTGGATAGGGATTTGGATCTGTCCCTAGATGAATACTCCCAGTTAAATTCTCCTGAACAGATTTCTTCAAATGGAAGACTCCCTTTCTTCAGACTCCCCCTTGGATGATGTCTCCTTTGGAGAAACCTTTCAGAGATGATCAAGCATTTCGAGTGTCCATCTAGGCGAGTGTCTGATGTACAAAAAAGGTATTACAGTTTATTGAAGATGGACAATCCTGCTCCCCTTCCAGTCCCACCTGTGTTACAGGCTTACCTGTCCTTGGCACCCGAGTTGCAGCCCTCTATATCAGAAACACCAGATAGGTTCTATAAAGTTCTGATGAATTTTAATACCTATACATAAATCCTGTTGCAGATCCAACCGCCATCTCTGTAGCTACAGAAAAATGTTCCAAGTTGCTTCCTGCCACTAATGATATTCTTCGTGTTTCACTGTTGCAGTCATCACCTGTGGGTTATCCCTGCTGTGGTAGCCCTTGGCTGACCCGAATTCCAGAGTCAATGTTTTTTTGCGTCGGCTGCTGCCACTTGCTGGCTGACATCAGGTAGTCAGTCCTATAAAGGAAGGCAGCCGACGTCATTACATCAGCCTTTTTTGCCGTGGCGCCTGTAGCAAAAGCAATTCACAAGTGTGCCGGTCGGTCGCTACTGGCGTTCAAATTACAGATGAAAATGTCTAAAGCTACGTACCCCGTTGAGGATCCTTTTTTCTTGCACTAACCGATGTCTGAAAAAGTTAACAATTTGTCTTGCCTGAGGAAAGCAAATACCACACCGAGACTTCCATTCTTACTGCTACACTTGTTTAGGCCCAGACCACGATGTCCCCCGTTGCCGGTTCTGTGCCCTCTATAACGCGAGAACCATTCGTCATAGCACTCTTATTGTTGCCAAAATGGTGTCCATCAGCAAACAATCCGTAGACATTCCGAACGTAAGGATAAAGATAGAGACAGACCACACAAGCGCCTTCCAACGACTCTACCCCTAAGCAGGTCATCAGTTTTCTGGAATTCAGTGAGGCACCTTCGCAGCCCCTGATGCCTGATTCAGTATCTTTGCAGGCCTCTACTGAGAAACTTTCGGAGTCCAGTATGCCGCAGAAATCATCTTCGTCTACAGAGCCTTTTGTTGTCCCTGCCTCAGTTGGGAGCCGGAGCCACGACAGTCACCAGTTTCCGCAGAGGTCTTTCGCACTACCAAATCTAGATAAAAAAACAACGTCTTCTCCCTCTACTACCGTTTCTCTCAGACTGATGGATTGGCCTAGAGGCAAGGTCACTCCTAGGAAAACTACCTCTAGCAACCATTTTACTCCTGCTCCACCACCCCAAGCTCAAATACTTAAAATTGCAGAGGATTTTATCACCCTTATCAGGGATAGTCTGGCCTCAACTTCTAAAAGGAAGAGACCTTTTTCCTGAAATACTGACAGAACAGGATTCTGAGGAGTCTGATCAGTTTTTGAAGAGGAACAACTACCTCTGACTGCTTATGAGGATTCAGATGCAAAGGAATCCATTCTTTCTGCCTCCCCACCAGAAGATTTTTCCTTTGGGGAAGCCCGTCACACCCTCAGGGAGCATTTCCACTGGGAATCCCAGGACTTCCCTCAGTCTAAGTTAAGACTAAGAGAGTTTCTAGAGCTGCCCCAGCACAGACCCTTGGCCATCCCTCCTATTTTAGAGGTGGTTGATGATGTCTCATGAATCCAGCTCAACTCCTGACGCCCTCCCATCTGCTCACAGAAAACTTGACAGGTAATAGAGTACTGGATTCTCACAAATACCTGTACAGAAATCCTGTTGCTGACCTGGAGGTCATTACACAGGGACCTAAAGGAGCTAAGGCTAGTTTTAAAAAGAACCCTATTCCTTCTGACAAGGATTCCAGAGCTCTGGACAGATGGGGTAAAAAAGTATACATCTCTGCAACCTTAGCTATCGGAGCACTCAGCTTTCAGTTCCACATGTTAAAATATCAACAACACACTTTGGAACTATTAAAACAAAATATTTCTACCTTTTCTGACTGTGCCAATTCGAAGGGGCTAGCAGATTTACTGCACTCTACTTGTCAAGTGGCTAAACAGTCTTTACACTGCAGATGTGGCACCCTAGAAACCTCAAGCAGGGCAGCAGTGTCAGGATCTGTCATTAGAAGACATGCATGGTTGAAGGAGCAACCTCTCCCTGATCATGTCAAATCTAAATTACTTGATGCACCATTGGATAAGGACCGCTTGTTTGGAGAAAAAGCAGAAGAGGTGCTTAAAAAGATGGAAGACAAAGCAAAATCTATGCAAACAGTGAAAGATTTTCTTCAGGTACAACCTCCTAGGTTCAGCAGGAATTTTCCTTCAAAACACTGGTCCTTTCCTGCACCTAGTAGACAGGGGCAAGGTAAGCCCTGCAGGGACAGACTACCAAGACTCCTGTCCCAGGGACAGCAGAGAACCAAACAGTGGACCGCTTCCACTCCAAAGGCAGGGAGTTCTAAGCCATCCCTGTATGGCAAAAACTCTCAATGACTCCTCTCCCCTCTGCCCTCTTTTCACTCACCAAAGACTAGGAGGAAGGCTCTCCCTCTGCAAAGAGAAGTGGCTTTCTGTAACAAAGGACCAATGGGTCTTAAAGATAATTTCTCAGGGATGCAAATTCTCCTTCAACAAACTCCCAATTCTAAGAGAGTACCCAGACCTATTTCCAAATCAGTGGGCAGAGGCATTGAAACAAATCCAAGCTATCATATTCCAATGGGCAGTAGAACCTGTCCCCCTCAGATCAAACAAAGGCTTTTATTCCACACTATTCCTTGCACCCAGGAAAGAGGGCACTTTGGCACCCCATCCTGGGTCTATCCATTCTGAACACCTTCCTAGTGGTCCCCAAGTTCAGAATGCTAACTTTGCAGCAGTTGCTGCCTATGCTGACAAAAAATGTTTGGCTAGTTACCATAGATCTAAAAGATACCTACCTCCACATCCCCATAAGGGAGTCCTGCAGGAAATTCCTTTGCTTCAGAGCAGGCTCACAACACTCAGTTCTCTGCACTACTCTTTGGCTTATCTACTGCTCCCAAGGTATTCACCAAGTGCTTAGCCTTGGCCACAGCCTTTTGCAGATAGAAAAATGTGCAAATTTACCCTTACCTGGATGACTGCCTCATTCAGGCAGAGTGCAAAGAAAAGCTCCTCAAGGACCTCCTCTTTGTCCAAACCCTCCTAACCTCCTTAGGGTACACCATCAATGAGAAGAAATCAAAGCAAACGCCCTCCAGGGAGATCATTTTCTTGGGAGCACTGCTGGACACAGCATCCCAAATGGCCTTCCTATCCCCAGAGAAACAGAGCTTCCTGCCTCTCTGTTTTACACAGCTGGCTTCCAAAAGTCACCTCACTGCGAGGAAGTTCCTGCAAACCTTAGGGTACATGGAATCCTGCATCCTTCTAATTCCTCTGGCCAGGCTTCACATGAGAATACTTAAGTGATACCTAAAGAACTTCTGGTGTCAGCACACTCAGCCTGTAGAGACCTCTCTACCTCTGATCCCCTGTATGAGGGCCGAGTTTCTCTGGTGGGCAGGTGCCTGTGCCCAGAACAAGGGTCTTCCCTCCTCCCAGCTGGGCTGATAGCACAATACCTATCAGGAATCAACAACACCCTGGCAGACCACTTAAGCAGAAACCTTCTGGACCCCCCACAAATGGCAGCTCCACAGAAAAATCTTTTTGCAAATCACTCAGGCGTGTGGGAATCCAGAGGTGGAGCTCTTTGCTTCGCATCCCAACCATCAGCTGAAAAAAAATTCTGTACCAGGGAGTATCACCACCTAGCCTGGAAGGTGGATGCCTTGACCTTCCCCTGGAGCACCCTTTTTGTGTACGCATTCCCTCCTCTGCCTCTTATCCCCAAGGTTCTGATCAAAATAAGAGAGGAAAGGCCAGAGGTCATCCTCATTGCTCCAGATTGGTCCAGACAACATTGGTACCCCTTACTGCGCAATCTGACCTTACAGCCTCCCAGGCAGCTTCCCCAGATCTCAGACCTCATAACTCGGGGAGGGGGGGGGTGCTGCACCCAGATCTGCAGACTCTCAAACTGTCAGCATGGCTTATACTCTAAAGGCAAACAAGGGTCTCTGTTAAGCAAACAGGTACTAGACATCATCACGGAGGCCAGAAGCCCCAGCACCAGAAAATCCTATGCAAGAAAATGGAAAAGATTCTGCTCTGGGAGCCAGTCCAGAGGGGGCAGTACCTCACAACCTTCCATCCCTCTTATCCTGGACTATCTAGCGAAGCACTTAATAGTGGCCTCTCTTTCTCCTCTATTAAAATCCATGCTTCGGCCATTTCAGCTCATTTTGATACAGAACAGCCCCCGTTTTCCCATGCTTTGATTTAACAATTCCTCAGAGGGGCTGCTAATATCAGAACTCCCAGAAGGCCACCCACTCCAACCTGGGACTTGAATTATGTTTTAGAAAAATTAACTTTACTTCCCTTCAAACCTGCTGCTTCATCAGAACTAAGGTACCTCTCATGGAAGACTGCTTTTCTCCTAGGTATCACTTCAACCAGAAGGGTTTCAGAGCTGCAGACGCTGATGGCCATTGAGCCTTTCATCATCTTCATGCAGACGGGGTCTCCCTGAGGACCAATCCCTCCATTATACCCAAGGTGACAACTGATTTAACTCTCAGCTAGGCCGTACATCTTCCCACCTTCTTTCCTAACCCTCAAAACAAGGGGGAAAGAATTCTGTGCTCACTAGATGTGCACAGACAGCTCAGATACTGTATGGACCATACTAAACCCTTCAGGAAAACAGGCCAACTTCTTGTCAGCTTTGCCCTAGGGGCGAAGGGGAAGCCCATTTCCAAACAGACCATTTCCAAATGGATATCACAATATATCCATTTCTGCTACAGTTTGCATGGTACCCCCCCCCCCAGGTCTATTCAAACCCATTCCACTAGGGCAGCCACCAATTCCACACCATTCCTCAGAGGAGTTCCCACCGAAGACTTCCTGGAAGCTGCCACCTGGACTTCTGTCCATATCTTTATCAAGCATTACCACCTACCTCTAATTTCTAAGGCTAGGGCAGGGTTTGCCTCTGCAGTTCTGCAGGGCATGCTGACCCATTCTTAGGTCTCTTACTAAGCCTACCACCCCTCTCCTCAGCTTTGGGAATCCTCCCACAGGTTATGACTGCAACAGTGAAACAAAAAGAACAAGAAGAACATAGTACAGGTGTGTACACTTAACATAAATGTAGATGTTCAAGTGTATTCACTGTTGCAGTCCTGGTTTCCCACCCTTCTTCCCCCTTATATCTTCTTTTTTTAGGGAGACATAAGTTTCTAATGGTGGCTTTTAGCCACCAGGACCACTTCACCTTATTTACTTGGGCCTCTGACTGGTTAGCGCAAGAAAAACTGATGTAATGACGTTGACTCCCTTCCTTTGTAGCACTGATGAGCTGACGTCAGCCAGCAAGCGACAGTAGCTGACACAGAAAAACTGGTATTCGGGTCGGCCGAAGGCTACCACAGCAGGGATAACCCACAGGTGATGACTGCAACAGTGAATACACTCGAACATCTGCATTTATAGTAAGCGTACACAACTGTACTTTCTTCCTAATGACAAAGGTAGTTGAGCAATGGACAGGTGTTGCAAAAATGTTTATACTTCTCCACGCTAGCCTTTAGGGACATTAATTATTAAACTCAAATGACCCAGATGTTTTTCGTTTTTCGCTGTTGCAGTCATCACATTTGGGTTGTCCCTGCCAGGGTAGCCCTTGGCCGGTCCAAATACCAGAGACTTAATATTTCTGCGTCGGTTGCTGTCACTTGAGGACTGATGTCAGGTCGTCAGTGGTATAAAGTAAGGCAGCCGACGCCATTACATCAGTCTTTCTTGCCATGGAACCCGAAGCAGAAGCAGTTTGCACGAGTGCCTGTTGGCCGCTACCTGAGTTTTTGTTTCCGAATCGAAGCTGAAGTCTTCTAAAGCTAAGTACCCCATTGGGGATCCTTTTTTTCTTGCACCATCCGATGTCAGAAAAAGTTAATTGTCTCGCCTGTGGAAAGAAAATACCACACCGATACTTTACACTCTTACTGCGAAACTTGTCTAGGCCCAGATCACGATGTCCCCTGCTGTTGCTTCTGTGCTTTGTTTAATGCCAGAACTATCCATCGTCGGGCCCGTATTGTAGCCAGATATTTTTATTTACAGTCCTCAAATTCCAATATGGCTTTGGTAACCCATCTGACATTAGATCTTCGAAAAAAAAAACGTAAAGATAAAGACAGAGATGCCTTTATAGATTTCAGATCTCTTCTCTCTCTCTCCAGGGGTTCTCCTGATCAAAACAGACAACACGACTGTGATGTGGTACGTCAACAAGCAGGGAGGGACTCACTCCTACCCTCTCTGCAGACTGGGCATGACACTTTGGCTCACAGCCTCTTCCATGCAACTACACCTGGTAGCACAATACCTACCAGGCTTTCTCAACTCCCTGGCAGACCAATTAAGCAGAAAGCTTTTGGACCCACATGATTGGCAGCTCAACAGAAGTACCTTCTTCCTAATGACTCAGAAATGGGGAACCCTGAAGGTCGACCTCTTTGCCTTCCACACCAACCATTAGCTCAGCAACTTTTGCACCAGGGAGCATCACTGCAAGGCTTGGAAAGTGGATGCCATGTCCTTCCTGTGGGTCATCCTCTTGGTATATGCCTTTCCTCCCCCACCTCTCATCCCCAGGGTACTGCTCAAAATAAGGGAGGAAAAAACAAGGACCATTCTTATTGCTCCAGACTGGCCCCGACAGCACTGGTACCCCTTGCCTGTACAGTCTATCCCCGCTGCCTCCATGGCATCTTCCTCAGATTTCAAACCTCCTAACCCAGAGGGAAGGGGAATTCATGCATCCCTAATTGCAGACACTCAATTTGGCAGCTTGGCTTATTCCTTAAGCCCAAACCAATCTGCCGTCCTCATTAAACAGGTTCTGGATATTATCCATGAGGCCAGATGCCATAGCACCAGAAAGTCTTATAAGATAAATGGAAAAGGTTCTGCACCTGGATCCAGGCTAAGGGGGCCAGTATGGCACAGCCCTCCATCCCTCTCATCCTGGATTACTTAACTGACCTAATACACAGTGGTCTCTTTCTCCTCTATAAAAATTCATGCCTCTGCTATTTCTGCTCATTTTCCGACTGAACAGCCCATTTTCTTTACACCCTTTGATCAAACAGTTCCTCAGAGGGGCTAGCACCTTGAGACCCCCCCAGAAAGACACCAACACCAGCTTGGGACCTTAACTTTGTCTTAGAAAAGCTCACCCTGCCTCCTTTCAAACCAGCTTCTTCTGCAGAGCTAAAATTTCTCTCATGGAAGACGGCGTTCCTTCTGACCATAATTTCAGCCAGAACAGTCTGTGAGCTGCAAGCACTCATGGCTGTAGAACCCTTCATCATCTTCCATGCAGATCGGGTATCTCTTAGAACTTAACCCATCCTTCATGCCCAAGGTGGTGTCCAGTGTGGCACTCAACCAATCCATTCATTTGCCCACCTTCTTTCCTAATCCCCAGAACAAGGGGGAAAGGATTCTGCACTCTCTAGATGTGCACAGACAGCTCAGATACTATCAGGACAGGACTAAACCCTTCAGAAAGTCTGATCAATTGCTGGTTAGCTTTGCTACAGGGGCAGAGGGGAAAGCCATCTCCAAGCAAACCATTTCCAAATGGATAGCTCACTGCATCCATTTCTGCTACAAACAGCATGGTAAGCCTCCCCCCAAGGGGGTCAGGACACACTACCTCCACCAGAGCAGCCTCCACCTCTGCAGCTTTCTGCAGAGGAGTCCCCACCAGGGACATCCTGGAGGTTGCCACCTGGACATCTGTTCGCACTTTTACCAAGTATTACCACCTGCCTCTCTTCTCCAAATCCAGGGCAGGGTTTGCCTCTGCAGTTTTGCTGGGCATCCTAGCCAGCCCCTAGCTTCCTTGACTGCCTCCACCCATTTCCTCAGCTTAGGGGAATATACCCAAATGTGATGACTGCAACAGTGAAACACGAAGAACATAGTACAGTTGTGTACACTTGCCATAAATGTAGATGTTTGAGTGTATTCACTGTTACAGTCCTGGTTTCCCTCCCTCGATCCCCCTTTTTGCTCTTTCTCCTTTTGTTACCCTTCTTGCTTGTTGTTCTTTCCTTACAAGGGACATTTTGGTATTTATTTTCCACTGGTGGGGTTCTTCCACCAGAACCTGGCCTCCTACTTTGGGGTCTCCTGATAGGATAGGGCAAGAAAAATTTATGTAATGGCGTCGGCTGCCTTACTTTATAACACTGATGATCTGAAGTCAGTCCTCAAGTGACAGCAACCAACGCAAAAATACTAAGTCTCTGGTATTCGGGCCGGCCGAAGGCTACCCTCTCAGGGATAACCCAAATGTGATGACTGAAACAGTGAATACACTCGAACATCTACATTTATAGTAATTGTACACAACTGTACTTTTTTACTCTGCCTTACAACCCTTAAGCAAGACTGTCACACAGCCACAGACTTCAGATTCTAAACAGCTCATGTAGTCTTCAGTGGCCCAGACTTCTCGGATAGCTAAGCATAGTATTAAATATAGCTAGATGCTATGGAAGGCTTCTTCCATGATAGCTGCCACTGGATCAGTGATTAGAAGATATGCCTGGTTAAGGAGCCAACCTATCCCTGAAGATTTAACATCTAAGAATCTGATGTCATTTTCATTCATTCCTCAGATGTAGGGTTCGTATCCAACTCTGCTGCTTTTTACAGCTCATGGAACACTGAAGCTCTCGAGCTCCTCTGTTACCATAATGTCACTAGTCCCCTACTATACCTCAGATCTCATTTGCCGCCTTCGTGTTCAGACTTGGTCCCTGTTGCTCTTGAGTTGTAATTTGCTTTTTGTGAGTAATAGTAGATTTTATATATAAAACTTTTTCCCCCTTTGATTTACCTCCTGACTTGCCCTTATTACACCATTTAGTGTATTTTTCTCTATACCATTGTTGGTATTTTCTCTCTCTCTTCACTTTCCATTACCTTTGAGGTACTCCCTTTAAGTTACCATTGCTGTTAATACTTCCTTTCATCTTTTTCATAACTATTTAAAAGTTTTCTATCTTGTGTGCTACTGTTTACATTCATAGATATGTCTGAAAAACCTTTGGGTTTTAAAAAAGTATATAAGGCATGCGGCCAAAAGATTCCATTGTCAGATGCACACAAGTTGTGCATTTATTGCTTAGACCTGGCCCATTTGAACTCTGCATGTGATGTATGTAAAGCCTTTAATCCAAGGGCCCCTCATTGACCACAAAAATAAATGGAGAATTAATGCCTTTGGCATCCTCTGGTACAGCATCTAGGGCTCAAACCTCCAAGAAATGTAATAAAAAGGAGGCCAAAATGCATCCATTGGACCCTTCAGGTTCTTCTTCTCCAACTTCAGTACCACCTCTGAAAATAAATAAACCATCAGATCTGATTCGGTCAGATCCAAAGACCAAACCCTCTGATCTGACGACTTCTGATCCAAAATAACACAAGGACAGGTTATCTTGGATCTGGTCTCCTCCAACTATGGATCCAATATCTTCCCATCTCCTTTCCTGGAAAGCTGTCACCATTCTAGGACTTCATCCATTGCTTTCTTTTCTCAGTCCTCCAGAAGTGTTACCAAAGCAGATGTGGATAGGATAATGTGGAAATTTCTCTTGACGCAAATTCAAATGGGGGTTCTCCTGGCTCCTACCCCATCATGTCCAGAGACCTTCATTAGAACTACTCTACCTTTTTTGTCTCCTTTTCTGATCCAACCTTTGGTTTTGGAGCAGTTGGATCTCAAAATCCTGGATCCATCCATATCTGATCCAAAGATCCTTGTGTCTTTTACATCAATACCGTCTCTGAGTGGACTGGCTTCAAGTGACACTCAGAGTTGTAGCATTGACCTGGATCTGAGATGTAGTCGACTTTGAGATTGTTGGAGGTTCAGCCCCTGACAGCTCTGCTCCAACCACTACTTTGAGTGGTGTGCCTTTGAGCTGGAAGGAGCCGACAATTTCTTGCTCTCCAAGGCATTCTACTTTAGAGGTAGTGGAGAAAGTTTTATTTTCTCTGCTCCAAGAGCGAGGAGGCATCCACCCTTCTCAGTGTCTACTTTCCTGACTCAGTTGTCTTTGCATCTTGAGCCTCAACTTCCTGGTCCACAAGAGCAGCCAGCTCAAAGTGTCCAGGATACCCCCAGGGTATATTGTTGTCTTCCGATACTTCTTTGGAACATACTGCCAAAGAAGTCCCTGGGAAGAGAACATGCAAAAGGAAGCACTTGGACTCTCCTCAAGAGTCTTATCACGAAGGATACTGATTTTGATGAGAGGGAAGTGTCCCCAAGATCACCACCTGACACCATCTCATTTGGAGACGTATTAAAGATCCTCAAGCAAAGGAGTGCCTGGTCAACGACAACCCTTCCCAAGAGGATTCAGTATTCCTGGAAGCCTTTGGGGCTGGCCCATCTACTACTTGGGTGACTTCTCTCACTGATGAGCGTATTAATTTGATCTCTCAACAGGCATGGAGGGAAATTGACTCCAGTGAGCTGATCCCCAAGAGATCAGACAGGATACTGGCACCACCCAAAGATAGGAAATTTTGAAGAAAAGAAGTACCAATTGATGGAATAATTGTAGTGGCAGCATCAAGAAAAAGGAACTTGCAGGACAAATTTCCTCTGTTCATCCTTCAAACAGGGAGTCTAGGGTGCTGGACAGATTTGGGAAGTGTGTGTATCCTTCAGTGACCTTTGCACTTTGGTCGCTGAATTATTTGGCAACACTTCACCAGATGCCAGAGGGATTTGATTAAAAAAACTCGCCAAATCCTTCTCTGGGACCATTACTTCTGAAGCAGAGAGTTCAATTGCCCCATAGTCAACTCCCTTACAGTCCATTTCAAATTCATCCATGAGGCTCATCTCACATGCAGCTAAAGGTACCTCAAGGGCGATGGGTTCAGGCATTTCCATTAAGAGGCATGCCTGGATGCACCTGTGTGATTTTGCAGAACCCTTCAAGTCTTCTTTAGTCAGTGCTTCCTTTGACGGAAGTTCTTTATTTTGCCCAAGGTCAAAGACACAAAATCCAGGTGTGAGCAGCATTGTAAGACCCTGTTTGCTGTGGGCATTCATTTTCAACTCCTCAAAGGACCTTTTTCTAGGAATCAATGAGATGGTTGAATAATGTGGTTCAGAAAGTCCCAGAGTCCCTTCCAAGATCCATGTGGAAGATGGTTCCCCAGTGGCAGAGGGGGAAACTTTAATGGAAGACTCCGTCTGCGCGTCAGAGGTGGCCTGCAAAGCCAAATGTCCAGAGACAATTTTTCACTGACAGTTCCTACCAGAACATCTGAAAGGAGGCCGGATGTCCATCTCTGGAGACAGTTGGGGGTTGTTTATCCCTACACCAGTCAAAAGTCAAAGTAAACTTTGTCATTTAGGACTACACAAGTGCAGCCTAAATGAAATTCCGAGCATCAACTCAACAGAGAGTACATGGGAAGCAAGGATAACAAGAACAACAATATACAGTTTCAGTTTAAAATAAAGATATTCAATACAAGACCCACAGAAGGATAAATCAATAATAACAGCAAAAACACACAAGACCCCCACCCCCCAACAGTCATAAGAAGAATACTGTACATATCAGCATGACGGTGTAGGATTGCACATGTTAAGGTTATCCTTCTTTGTTCATCTGCATCAGACAAAACAGTAGGTAGAATTGCCACTTTTTCAAATGCCCAAAGTGGGATTTTTTTTTTTGTAGAAATGTGAGATTTTGCAGGATAAAACATACCCACGGCCAGTGCAAAGGACAGAACTTCACTTTGTCAAAATAAAAGATTTTTGTAGCATTTGAGTTACTTATGCTATTCTATATAAAAATAGCTGTATTATGCAACTATTAAAGAAAACTTAAGAAATATACTTGGCATTTTTTAGTTTTTTTTCACAAGACACAACTTCCCAAAGTGGGACTGTCCCTCGCAAAGAGGAACAGGTGGTAACCCTAACAGCAGGCAATTGCACATGAGTAAGAAAATATAATGCTACATCAAAGAATGAAAAAAGATATTGCACACGTTTCAGCTGAATTGGAAGAACCAGAATCAGGGAGCCTGGCTAGAATTACAAAAGATTCATTGGTGCAGAGGATTATTTTCAGGGGTTATATAATACCCTTTTTCCCTGCCCCCCCAAACAGTAAACAAAATTCCTGATGTTCCACCCAATCAGAGAAAAGCAGCAGCAGTAGAAAAAAAAATGATACAGAGTCCTTTAAAAGGTCCGGAACTTACTCAAGATTCTTTTTAGCGCCAAAGACAAATTTTGGATCTGAGTAATATGAACAAGTCAGTTCAGTACTTGAAATTCTGGTTGGTCACGGTTCAGTCCTTTCTGCCTTTTCTGCACAAGGATGACTGGATGTTCTGAACAGATCTTCAGGATGTGTATCATATTAAAATGAACAGATGATCCAGAAGATACCTACACTTCCAGCTGAGAGCCAGTTATTACCATTTTAGAGCTCTGCCCTTTGGTCTCACCATAGCCCCCAGGGTGTTCACCAAATGCATGGCAGTAATGGCAGCTCACTTGAAACTGAGATTCAGACGGATATGTCAGTAGTTTGATACATCAACAAACAAGGAGGAGCCAAACCTTATCCCTAATGCCGAGAAGCTTTGAGAGAGTGGCAGTAGGCGCTCTCATCCAGTCGATTTCTGATACCAACATACATTCTGGGAAAATCCAACATGATAGCAGACTAAGCAGGTCCAGTCTAATGCCTCATGAGTGGTCACTCTACATGAAAGTGGTGGAAAAGGTATTCCGTCTGTGAGGCCAACTTTTGCTGTGATCTGTCTGCATCTCCCTTCAGCAAGTACAGCAGGTTCCTTGACCTGGTCCCCGCCCCCACCAGTGGAATCACCAGAGACACTGTTCTTCACAATTAGTCCCCCAGTCTCCTCTGTGCCCCCCCCCCTAAAATACCTCTAATCTCCAAATTCCTTCAGCAAGCGTCTCTATTGAAGAGCACAGTCATCTTCATTTCTCCTTATTGGCCACATCAGATTTGGTTCCCCTTTCTTTGGCCTCATCTGCTTTCCCTGCCATGGATTTTGGATCCAGTTCCAGACCTGCTATCTCATCCAATTGACATGATACACGTAGACATCATAGGCCTGAAATTGACTGCATAGTTTCTTCACTTCTGTTGATAGCAAGACAGCCCAGGCTTCCCATCCCTGTCTGCCACATTCTTTTATCCTCCCACAAAGTTACATCTAGAAAAATTTACAGAAGTAAATGGAAAAGGTTTGTTATTTGGGTGCAACAGAATGACAGTGACCCTTTTACATCAGCAATACCTACAGTTCTTGATTTTTTTTAGCTACAGTTTTTAACAAGGATGCTCGTTCTTCAACTGTAAAAGTACAATAGCTGTCAATACTAATTTTCACATTGGAGTAAACAGTTAGCCTTTAGCTTCTTCCAAACTTTGTAATGCCTTTATGAGGGGAACCTTTCTTCTTAGACCCCTTTTAAAAACCCCACTCTACAACAAGTTTTATATTTGGTTTTACAATTTTTTACCTAGTTTCCCTTTGAATAGTCAGCCAAATATGAACTCAATTTTTAAGCTGGAAGACTGTCTTTGGTGGCCATTACATCTGCTGGAAGAGTATCAGAACTTCAAACCCTATCTTCTAAGCCTCCTTATTTGATTTTTCATAAGGAGAGGGTATTCTTGCAAACTAAGCCATCCTTCATTCCTAAGGTGGTGTCAGAATCCAGTATTAATCAAACTATCAACCTTACAGTTTTCTTAAAATTTTTCAAAGGAAAGTGTATGATGTTCTTCATCTCACATTGCTGCAGTCCTTACACTTGGGGTAGTCCGCTGTCCTCGGTCGGCCCGAATATCAAAGTATAAGGCTGACGTCGGTCAAGGCGCATTTGACTGACATCAGGACGTCAGGGTACAAATGCGCATGACCGACGTCATATCCTCAGTCTTTTTTGCCGCATGGTCCGATGCAGAAGCAGCATTGCAAGTGCCGGTTGGCGTTCTGAGATTTTTCGATTTCGAAGTTTCAGACCGAGTTCAAAGTTGGCTAAGTACCCCATTGGGGAATATTTTAGTTTTTTCTTGCCTCAGTGATTTACCGGATGTCAGGAATATGTGATAGCAGTGCTAAGATGCCTGGGGTATTCTGTGAACGAAATAAAGTCCAGTCTAGTACCCTCTCAGGACATGTGCTTTCTGGGTGTGAGACTGAATACAGCATCCCAGATGGCCTTTTTAACCCCGGACAAACAAAAGAGTCTATCCCTTTACTTCCATCAACTATCTCATCAGTCCGGGCTGACTGCAAGGACAGTCCTTCAAGCCTTAGGCTTCATGGCATCTTGTATTCTGGTGCTTCCCAATGCCAAACTGCATATGAGGAAGCTACAATGGTATCTCAAAAATGTATGGACACAGCACTGCCAGGATCTGGACACTGTCATTCAAATAATACCTTGCATTCAAAAGGAATTTTTGTGGTGGGCTCAGGAATGTCACCTAAACAAGGGACTCTCTGTGACCCGGCCAGAGGCGAGTCAGATTTTAACGACGGATGCCTCAGACAAAGCTTGGGGAGCTCATCTAAATGGAAAGTGGATACAAGACAAGTGGCCTGCCAGACTACAACATCTACATATCAACATGAAGGAGATGTTAGCATTCCAGTTTGCATTAATAGCTTTCAAGGAATTACTTCTTCCAGGGCAGGTGTTGATTCTAACAGACAACACAACTGTCATGTGGTACATCAACAAGCAAGGGGAACATTCTTATCCTCTATGCAGGCAAGCAATGATTTTGTGGGAGACTGCTCTCAGTTTACAGCTCAATCTTCAGGCAAGGTTTCTGCCAGGAGCACAGAACTCCTTAGCAGATGTGTTGAGCAGACAAATTATGGATCCCCACGAGTGGAAATTGGATCCTCATGTATTTCAGAAATTGACAGTGTCATGGGGAACTCCAGACATAGATCTGTTCGCTTCTCCACTAAACCATCAGCTGCCAAAGTTTTGCACAAAAAGGTTTCATCCCACAGCTTGGAGAGTGGATGCTCTTTCTTTCAATTGGAGCAATCTTCATGTGTATGCCTTTCCACCTCTGCCTCTCCTCCCAAAGGTACTTCTAAAGGTCAGACAGGACAAGTCAAGGATGATTTTAATAGCTCCGGATTGGCCTCGACAGCACTGGTACCCATTACTGAGAAGTCTGGTACGGAAGCCTCCATGGCCTTTGCCTTCGATTCCGCACCTGTTGTCACAGGAGGACAGCCATTTGCTCAATGTCAAGCTTCACTCTCTGCACCTAACAGCCTGGCATATTCTGTTTTGAACCATAGTGGGCCTCCACTTCCTCAGCAAGTTTTGAATGTTATTTTGGAAGCTAGAAGGCCTAGTACAAGGAAAGTGTACGCAGACAAATGGAAGAGATTTTTATTTTGGAGTGCAGCAAAAGATTTTGATGTTTCTGAGCCTAATTTGTTTGTGGCTCTTCAATATCTTACTGAGTTACTAGACAAAGGTTTGTCTTTCTCTTCTATTAAAGTTCATGCTGCAGCAATTTCGGCTCACTATGATTGCGACCCACCATTGTTTTCTCATCCTTTGTTCAAGCAATTTCTTAGAGGGGCAAAGAATATAAGACCCCCACGAAGAGCTCCTACTCCTGCTTGGGATCTCAATTTTGTGTTGGAGAAACTCACTTTACAACCTTTTGAGCCTGCAGCTACTTCTGAGTTGAAATATTTGTCATGGAAGACTGCTTTTTTGTTGGCCATTACCTCTGCAAGAAGGGTTTCTGAATTGCAGGCCCTTATGGCGGTTGAGCCTTTCTTGATTTTCCATAAGGATAGGGTATCATTACGTACTAATCCTTCCTTTATGCCTAAGGTGGTTTCTAGTGTGGCTTTAAACCAAACTATTCATTTGCCTACTTTTTATGCAAATCCCCAAAATAAAGGGGAAAAGATTTTGCACACTTTAGATGTACACAGGCAGTTGCGTTATTATTTGGACAGAACTAAAGGGTTCAGGCAGTCTCAGCAGTTGTTTGTTTCTTTTGCTTTGAGTTCTCAGGGCAAGCCTGTGTCAAAACAAACTATTTCTAAGTGGATTGGGTTTTGCATTGCTTTCTGTTATTCCCATCATGGCAAGGAGATTCCAGCTGGGATTAGGCCTCATTCCACTAGGGCTACTGCCACTTCAACAGCCTTTTTGAGAGGAGTGGCAACCAAGGATATTTTGGAGGCAGCTACTTGGAGTTCAGTGCATACTTTCTCTAGGCATTATCACCTGCCACTTTACTCTAAATCCAGGGCTGGTTTTGCCACTGCTGTTTTGCAGGGCATTTTGGCAGCTCCTGCTTCCTTGTAGTTAGCCATCCTCCCTTACCTCTGCTTTGGGATTCTACCCAAGTGTAAGGACTGCAGCAATGTGAGATGAAGAACATAGTACAGTTTTGTACCTACCATAAATGTAGATGTTCGAAGATCCACATTGCTGCAGTCCAATTTCCCTCCCTCCTTCCCCTCTGTAGTTAGAGGTGGTTGTGTGGGTTGGGTTGTACATATTGTGTATATTGTATATATTGTACATATAATTAGTGGTTGGTTGGTTGTTTGCTGTCTTTTGGTTTTGACCTTTATTTTTAGGGTCTTCTGACATCTGGGGCAAGAAAAGACTGAGGATATGACGTCGGTCATGCGCATTTGTACCCTGACGTCCTGATGTCAGTCAAATGCGCCTTGACCGACGTCAGCCTTATACTTTGATATTCGGGCCGACCGAGGACAGCGGACTACCCCAAGTGTAAGGACTGCAGCAATGTGGATCTTCGAACATCTACATTTATGGTAGGTACAAAACTGTACTTTGCATCTGTTGGATGTTCACCGACAGATATGTTTTTATCTGAATAGGAAAAAAAAATTCAGGAAATCAGCACAATTGTCACCTTTTTGGATTCAAAATTGGTTAAACCAGATACTAAAGTAACCTTAGCCAAATGGTTAACTGATTGTATTTTATTTGTTTATAAAAAATAGGTTTATTTTTGCCAAAACTTTTTTAAAGCTCATTCTACCAGGTCTGTGGCAACCTCTTCAGTATTTTTATCCAGAACTTCCTTGGATGATATTGTGCAGCTATAACTTGGGCTAACGCTCATACCTTTATTACTCATTACAAATTGGATCTGGTGTCTATGGGAAGAGCATCCTTCAGCTCAGTGGTGGTCAGAAATATCCTTCATTAGACTCCTGCCAGCATTTAGATAGCTGGGGACTCTGTCCCAACAGTTGAGGAATGAATGAAAATGACAACATCAGATAAAAATTATGTACTCCCCATAACATCTCATCTGTGTGGTTCATTCTTCCTCAACTTTCCTCCCTCCAACCCCCTACCAATTTGACTTCTGGAAGGATTTGATGATAAAGGAACCCAATGTTCCTTTATTTGAGCTGCAGATAGTGTTTATTTATGTTATTGACTAAAAGGTCAGCAAACAAGATCTGAGTTATAGTATAGCACTAGTGCATTGTGGGTAAAAGAGGAGCTCGGGAGCTTCAGTGTTCCACAAGCTGTAAAAAGTGGCAGAGTTGGATCCGAACCCAACAGATGAGGAAGAATGAAAATGGACAATATAGATGGAATATTATGGTGAATACATAACTTTTTTTGGACTCTTCCTTGGATAATAATCTCCCTTTAGTCCCCCAAGTTGCTAGTCTATTCAAGCCTTTGCAAGAGCAGTGCAACTCTATGAAAGATTGCTGCCAAATCTGATCTCCACTGTTTCATCGGTTCATACTAGGCTATCTGCCCTAGGGCATTTATAAGCCTAGCCAGAGTGTGTTTGGCTTTCGCCACCCATTTTAAATTAATTTTGCTATGCCCTTTTTCGAGGTTAGTATACTGTGCCTCTGTCTAACAGTGACACAGAAGTGATACCCGGGGTAAACCTACGATCTCCCATCCACTCATCAAGATTCCTCTTGAAGAGAGTCAATGAGGGACTCTGCCTAATCTGGACTGGGATTTTATTCCAGAGTGAAGGGAGCCTCTGGGTTATGAATCTGTCCCTCCAGCATGTCCTGTTTATTTCAGAGCTGAGGTTCAAGTCTCTCGAGTGCGTAGCTCGATGGGATTTGGATTTTCTGAGGTGCAGCATGTCCATTAATTCCGGGTTGGACATGGCTTTATACGTCAGACACAGATCGCCTCTGAGCAGGTGGTATGCCACTGAGTAGAGCTGGAGTTTCTTTAACCGGGCAGCATATGGCATCTGTTTGAGCCCTTTGATCCTCATGATGAGGTACTTTTGGGGTATTTCCAGTTGCTGCAGGTGTCTGGTAAGGTACATCCCAAAAGGGGCATTGTACTCAATTATGGGCCTGATGAGGGATGAGTAGAGAGGCACGATGACCTCCCCTGATCTAGATGTGAATCCCTTCATGATTAGGTGGGCTTTATAAAATGTTTTTCTAACCACTTTGGCCACGTGGTTGTCAAATGAGAGATTGCTAACAACTTGGGTCCCCAGGTCCCTAATTACTTCTTCTGTACTTAATGGATTACCACCTATGTGGTAATTTGTGGGCACTTTGTTTTTGCCAAAGGGGATGACTATACACTTTTTGGCGTTTAGCTTGAGGCCATGGCTCTGGCACCAGTTGTCTGTTTCTATGAGGCCCTTTTGGAGGATGCTTGTGTCGGCTGGAGTCGATTATGGCGCCCAGTTTGCAGTCATCTGCAAACTTGGTTAGCCACAGTCCTTCCATGTTGGCCTGTACCTTCGAGATATATATACCGAACAAGAGAGGTCCCAGGACTGAGCCTTGTGGGACGCCACTTGTAACTGGTTTGGAGTCTGACATGGCTCCAGCAATTCTAACCATGTGGGTTCTGTCCTTGAGCCAGTTTGCAACCCATCTAGTGACATAGGGGTTTATATTTAAGCTGGTGAGCTTATCTATAATGCCCGAGTGGGGTATTGTATCAAAGGCTTTTGCGAGGTCCAGGTAGGCTGTGTGGTCCACCTTCCCATCGTCAATGGCCTTGGTGACTGTTTCAAAGAAATCGACCAGGTTTAAGAGGCAGGATCTGCCCTTAACAAAGCCGAACTGGGTAGGATCCAGTGTCTGTAGCTCCCCAGTATCTTTATGAGATCCATGATGATCCTTTCCATAGCTTTGCAGACTAAGCTAGTCAGGCTTATGGGGCGATAGTTTCCAGGATCCATTGAGGCACCACCTTTGTGGGGATGGACCACTGTTGCTGTACGCCACACTCTGGGTACATATCCTGTAGTAAGGCTGAGATTGAACAGTAGTTTTATGTTTGGGTTTAGCTCTTCTTGGAGTTCATGTAGGATGCAGCCTGGGACACAGTCTGTTCCCATTGATGCTGTGTTTTTTGCTTTGGAAAGGGCGGCTCTTACCTGAGCATCTGAGATGTCAGGGGGGCAGCACTCTGCTGGGATAGATATTTGCCCTTTTGGTGGGGGGGGGGAGAAGTTTGCGCTGAACCTGTCAAGCTAGGATGTTGGCAATGTCTGTGGGTTCAGTGTATTTTTTGTCATTTTGGACTAATTCTGAGCATATCTGGGAATTTCCACCCAGGTACCTAACATAACTAAAGAAAGCCTTGTGATTATCCTTAGTGTCCTGTGCAATTTTTCTCTAGAAGCTGGCCTTAGACGATTTTATGAGTGCCCGTAGTTTTTTGCTAATACTGATCAGAGATGCCTTCCCTTTTTGGGATTTTGCTCTGTCATGTAGTAGCTTCCTCCTTCTATGGTATAGTTTGTTTATGGCTGGGGTCCACCAGACAGGACGTCTGCCTTTGGAGGATTGGGTCTTGGTTTTATTTGGGATTGCATGATCCATGCATTCCTGAAAGTGTTCATAGAATGCGTTTATAAAGGATTCTGCGGTCTGGGCCATATTTTCCACAGGAACCGGGGGCTTTGAAGGATTCCACCTTGGTTTTGAGGAGTGTGAAATTTGCTTTAGAGAAGTTTTTCACTGTGGTTTTCTGAGCAGCGGGTGGGGTCGGGATGTGACTATCCAGTGAGATTAGTTTATGGTCTGATCTTACCAGTGAGGGATACACTTCTGGTCTGGAGCAGAGAGTCCCCATGTTGGTGATGATTGGGTCCAGTAGGTTTTCCCCCTCTTGTGGGAGTGGTAACAAGTTGATCCATAGCATTTGAGTTTATAAATTCTAGGAACCTTTAGGCTAGGGTGTTAGAGCTAGAGTAATGCTCCCAGTCTATGTTTGGGTAGTTGAAGTCTCCCAATATAATGGTGTTTGGAGAGACCTTCATATTTTCCAGTGTTCTCAGGAAGGCCAAGTGGGGTTCCTGGGTTTGGGAGGGTGGTCTGTAGCAGGCTATAAACTGGAAGGCAGTTTTACCCACTGTTAGATGCACATGGATAGTCTCTGATACTTCGTGCTGTGCCACCAACCTGGAGGTGTGGGTATCTTTGACGAATATTGATACTCTCCCTCCTTTTGTGGTTCGGTCCAAGTTTTGGGGCCGAAAAGCATGGTATGAGGTATAACCTGGTAGTGTTGGGGTGCTCTTGGCGCCTTGAACCAGGTTTCTGTTACTGCAAAGATATCGTTGTTCTTCATGCTAAGGAGAGATTTCAGTGCGTGCATCTTGAGGTTTAGACTTCTGGCATTGAGTAGCATTACTCTTAGTTTCTTATCCCTTGTGATACCTATGGAGGTGGGTTTGTCTTTTGAGCCTTGCCTAAAAAAGGCACTATGGGGGTTTCCAGCTACCATAGAAATTATTCAGCTAAATCCACCTTTTTCACTAAGAGAAAAAGTAGAAATCCACACAAAGGAAAGCTCCTAAGTCAAGATTTCCAGAGAAAACTCTGAGGGATGCTCCTTCTGGGAGGCCCCAGTTCAGTAGCAAGCCACTGGGACTATTTTCCCCTCCTTCTCTCCATCCCCACCCTGCCACTCCATTCTCAAAAAGACTTTGTCTCCTTTCCTGTCTGAGGAAACAGTTATCTCAGATAAATGGGTACTATCATCTACGAAAGTTATGCCATGTCTTGGAGAAGAGTCCAACTCCAGGGGTATACCTTCACCTCCTCCTGACTAGATACATCTCATACAACTCATGACCTCAAGACCTCAGGCTTTGTACCCACTGAATGGCGCACCACGACAGTTATCCCACTCCACAAAAGGGGAGCCATGACAGACCCCGGGAACTACTGCCCCATTAGCCTGACGAGCCTGGTCTGCAAGGCCATGGAACGTATCATCGTGGAACTCATAAACAAAGACATTGATAATCTCCAAACTCTGGACCCTACTCAGTTTGGATTTGTAAAAGGCAGATCATGTCTCCTAAACCTGATTGACTTCTTTGAAGCAGTCATCAAAGCCATAGATGAGGGTAAAATGGTTCACACAGCTTATCTAGATCTCGCCAAGGCTTTCAACACCATCCCCCACTCTGGAATTATAGATAAGCTCACTAAACTAGGTATAAATCCCTTTGTCACAAGATGGGTTGCCAACTGGCTCACGGACAGAACCCACACTGTGAAAGTAGCGGATTCCAAATCCGACATCAGACCAGTGACAAGTGGAGTACCACAGGGTTCAGTCCTGGGTCCTCTCCTGTTTGGTATCTACTTCTCTGAAGTGCTGGCCAACACAGAAGGTCTTTGGCTAACAAAGTTTGCAGATGACTGCAAACTAGGAGCCATAATCGAAACTCCTAACGATGTGGACAAACTACAAAAGGGCCTCACTGAGACCGATACCTGGTGTCAAAGCCATTGCCTGAAGCTCAATGCTAAAAAGTGTATTGTCATCCTCTTTGGTAAAAACTCTGTACTCATGAACTACCACATAGCTGGTAGTCTACTTAATGCCGAAAATGTGATGAGACCTTGGGACACAGGTGGACATTGATAATCACATTGCCACAGTGGTCAGGAAGTCCTTCTACGTGGCTCATCTCATCACAAAAGGATTCTCATCCAGAAAAAAAAGAGGTCATTGTTCCCCTCTACTCATCACTCATTAGACCCATTATAGAGTACAATGCCCCTTTTGGTATGTACCTCACAAGATATCTACAACAACTGGAAAGACCACAGAAATACCTCACAAAGAGGATTACTGGCCTCAAACAGATGGGCTATGCAGACCGTCTCAAAAAAACTACAGCTTTACTCCATCACATATCACCTACTCAGGGGCGATCTCTGCCTAACATACAAAGCTATGTCAAACCCAGAGCTGTTGGACATGCTCCACTTAAAGAAATCCCAATCCCTCCGAGCTACACGCTCTAAGGACCTTAACCTTGTCACCACAATAAACAGAACATGCTGGAGGGATAGATTCCTGTCCCAGAGACTTCCCATACTCTGGAACAGACTACCTATCTATGTCAAACAGAGCTCCTCATTAGCACTCTTCAAGAAAAATCTTGATGATTGGATGGGAAATGGGAAATTCACCCCGGGGATCACTTCTGTAGCTCTGCTCAACAGGGGCACAGGAAAATAATTTTCTTGGGTGGCAAAAGCCAGGGTACATTTTTTGGCTAGGCTTGTATGGGCCCTAGGGCTGATAGCCTAGTACCTACCTATGAACTCATTGTTCAAAACTTACTGTCTCAGGGAACTATAGAAGCAGTTCCCATATCCTGTACAGGAAAGAGATTTCATTCCAAGGCTCTTTCTGGTTCCCAGAAAGGAGGTCATTGGAGGCCCATCTTGGATCTCTCCAGGTTAAACACTTTTCTGGAAGTACTTTCCTCCAAGATACTGTCCATACAAACTCTTCTACCCTTTCAACTTTATCAAGCTTCCATGGTATCCTTAGACTTAAAAGATGCTTACTTTGATATTCCCATCCACCCTGCCAGCAGGAAATGTCTCAGTCTTTTTTTCCCCAGTTTGCTGCTTTGCCCTTTGGTCTGTCTACAACTCAAAGGATGTTCAGCAAGTGTCTGGCCCCAATAGTGGCTTTCTGTCACACATTGGGCATTCAGAATCTCCCCTACGTGGATGACCTTCTACTCCAGGCTGCATCAAGGAACATTCTTCTAAAGCATTTTATTTACACAGTACAACTTTTGACCCTGCTGGAGTATGCTATCAACTACAAAAAAAAAATCCCACCTCACCTCTTCCCGGCAACTGACTTTCTAGGGATGCCATCTAGACACGTCTTCCATGCATGCCTCCTTTCCTCAAGAGAAGGTCACCACTCTAGCCAAAGAGTTCTTTCTCCTTTCCACACAGGAACACTGCTCAGCCAGACAAGCTGTCAGGACCTTGGGACTCACAGCTGCTACCGTCCCTGTGTTAACCCTCGCCAAGTTACACATGAGGAAGATATAGTAGTACCTGAAATTGGTGTGTTATCAGTACTAACACCCTATGGATGAATTCTCCTTTTCCCATGTATCAAGAAGGAACTCTTTTGGTAGAGGAACCAGGTTACACTCAACTCGGGTCTCCCATTCATCCCTGCCCTGCACAGGCAAGTCCTGTTTACAGATGTCTTGCACAGGATGTGGGGGGCTTGAACAGGGAACCACAGCATTCAGGGGGAATGGCCAGCCATATATTACAGACCTTTCTCACATGTTTGGAAACCAGAGACTCTTCTGGTACACACGGACAACACCACAGTAATGTGGTACATAAACGGGGAGGCACAAGATCCTACCATTTGTGAAGACTAGCACTGGAGGCTCGGCATGTGCCCTCCCAAATGAATCTGATTCCATCAGCCACATAGATTGTCTCCCAAATGAATGTGTTGGGAGATGATCTAAGCAAGGACTTGGAAGATCCTCACAAATGGACATTGAGCATAAGCTGTTCAAGACCACCATTCTAAGACTGGTGACCCCCTCAAGTGGTCCTCTTTCCTTCCCCAAAAACCACCCAGTTCACCTGTTCTGCACAAGGTCCCTGATGCCTCCAGCTTGGAGGACAGACGCCTTTTCTTTCACATGGACAGGGAAGTTCCTTTATGCTTATCCACTTCCACCACTGCTACCAAGTCTCCTCCTCAAGGTCCTGAAGGAATTCCCAAAACTACTTCTAGCACCATTTTGGCCAAGATGTCTTGTTTTCCTGTCCTGCTTTACATATCAAAGGGAAAGTTCTGGGGACTTCCTCCAAAACCAGACCTAATCACCCAAGAGAAAGGGCTACTCCTTCACGTCAATCTCAATTCTCTCAGCCTACCCCTTAAGATGATAGGATTTCAGTCTCTTCTAGAACCATTCTGTCTTGCCTCCTAGACTCCTCCTGGTTCCTTTTAATCTACCACACTTTTTTTCCTACAGCTATGGGAATCCACCCATCTGTTAAGAATATTACAACAGTGATTAGGTTAGGATATCTACTGCTAACGGTGTGATCTCACAAGTATACTATCTTAGGATGGCTTCCGATTTCACTCTTAAGGAAGAGTATGTGTTTTTTTTTTTCCAGTTGCTAACCAAGTTATTGTTTGTTTGGGATATGCATACAAGTAATTTTTACTCTTCGTGGAAAAGTTAATACCTTTAGCCTAAAATTAGTTGCAGCATCTGGACCTGGGTTTTTCATTTAGTAGAGTTTCTTAATTTTGTTTTAACTTCTCTATCTGTTACTTTCTCCAGATGTTCTTCATGTTTCACTGTTGCAGTCATCACATTTGGGTTATCTGCTTGCAGTAGCCCTCAGTCGGCCTGATTAACAGTGTCTTAGGTTCTGCGTCAGTTGCTGTCCCTTCTTCCATGACGTCAGGTAGTCAGGGGTATAAAACATGCAGCCGACGCCATTACATCAGTTTTTCTTGCCGTGTGGTGCTCGAAGCAGAATCAGTTCGCAAGTGCTGGTCGTCTGACTCCTGAAATTTTCGTTTTCGAGTTTCAGAACCAAAGTCTTCAACTAAAGCTAAGTACCCTGTTGGAAAAACTTTTTCTTGCTCCTTACCGATGTCAGTAAAAGTTAGTAATTGTATTTCTTGTGGAAAGGCCTAGGCCATGACCACAACGTACTTTGCTGTTGGTTTTGTGCTTTATTTAATCAATGCACTGTCCGTCATCTGTGTATTTTCGCCTCTAAATATTTCGGTTCTCAGTTTAATTATCCAGAAATGTCGTCGGTAAGCCATCTGACTACCGGAATTCTGAAAAACCACAAAGATAAAGACAGAGACAGGCCGCCTAAGTCCAAAGCTGCCGACGACACTTCTCCTAAGCCAGTCGCCAGTTCGCAGGTACTCAGTGAGGTGCTTTCGCAGCCCCTGATACCTGCTACTTCTGATTCGCAGGCCTCTACTAAGGCCCATTCGGAGTCCGGTATGCCGTGAGATGCTTCAACTGTGGAACCTGTGGATGTGTCTACCTTGGATGGGTCCGGAGCTGCTGTGCAGGCACCGGCTTCTGAGAGTGTATTCAGGCCTACGGACTTGCATATTAAACTGACGCCTCCTTCTTTAAGGCCCAAACCTCGAACCATGCCTAGAAAACAAACGCCCAGGCCGCATGCTCAGGCCTCTATGCCATAAAAAAACAATAAAGAATGGCTGAAGATCTTATAACTTTAATCAGGAGAAGCCAACCACCCTCTTCTAAGAGACATAGGACTGAAATCAATCTTCTGACCAGGATTCTGATTTTTCTTTTTCTTCTGATGATCTGGAGTTACCCTTACCTACTTATGAAGATTCTGATGCAGAGGACTCTATTCCCTCTGCTTCCCCCCCAGAGGATTTTTCTTTTTGTGAAACCTTGCACACACTAAGGGAGCATTTCCACTGGGAAAGCCAGGATTTTTCAGATTCGAAAAAGAGGCTTAGGGATTTCTTACTTTTGCCTCATTATAAGCCTTTAGCTATACCTCCTGTACTAGACATTGTTGATTATGACTTTTTGGAATCTAGTATGGCCCCTGATTCTTTGCCTCCTGCTCTCAAAAAACCTGACAGTTATTACAGGGTTCCTGATTCTCACAAGTTCCTTTTTAAAAATCCTATTGTGGATCCAGAGACAACTGCGGTGGTGGTGCTGCGGTAGCGTTGTCGCCTCATAGCAAGACATTGTCCCGTTCGATTCTCAGCTCGAGCATCTTTGGTGTGGAGGCATATGTGAATGGGACGTGCCTTCGTTGAAGGTTGTGCGTCAGGGCTGGTAACCCGGTATGTAAAAATCCACTACCAATCATTAGCTGACCGGAGTTCCGCTGCAGCGACTCCTAACCGGGGAAAAAGCAGAACGACACAAACAAATTGTGGATCCAGGGACTATTTCACAGGGACCCAAGGGCATTAAGGCCTCTACTGCCAAAAACCCTACCCCTTGTGATAGAAACTCCAGGGCGCTGGATAAATGGGGTAAAAAGGTTTACATTTCTGCAGCCTTGGCAATTAGGGCCTTAAACTGTTAGTTTCATATGTTAAAGTATCAACAACATATTATTGGATTGCTTAAACAGAAAATTATGTTGATTCCTGACTGTGCTGAAGATAAGGAATTACAGGATGTAATGCATTCTGCTGAACAGGTTGGAAAACATACTTTGCAATGTGGGCTTGATTCTTTAGAGGCCTCTTGCAAGGCTGCTGTCACTGGGTCTGTACTCAGAAGGCATGCTTGGCTTAAGGTGCAATCTTTGCCTGATCATGTTAAAGCTAAATTGTTGGATGCTCTCTTAAATCAGGACCACCTGTTTGACAACAAAGCTGAAGAAGTTCTTAAAAAGATGGAAGATAAAGCTAAATTTATGCAAACTGTTAAAGATTTCGTACAAGTTCAGCCTCCAAGATTTAGTAGGCTTTGGCCCTCCAAGAATTGGTTCTTTCCGGCTCCTTCCAGGCCTTCTCAATCCAAACCCAGACACAGCAGAAATCCCAGGATGTCCTTCAAGGATGCAACTGCAGTCCTGACATATGGGTTGTCCTGCCTCAGGCAGCCCTTCGGTCGGCCGGATTCCAAAGTCTGGGTCCGGCGTCAGCTGAAGTCGCCCCTTCCCCGACGTCAGAGCACCTGGGGTATAAAAGCGTCAGCCGACGCCATCTTCTTCAGTCTTTCTTGCCGTGCGGCGCCCGAAGCAGAAGCAGTTCGCATGTGCCGGTTGACCAGCTCCTGTGTTTTTAGCTACTGAAGTCTTCAAAAAAGCTAAGTACCCCGTTGGGGACCATTTCTTGCCTCAGCCAATGTCAGATAAAACTGTAAAAGTTAATAATTGTTTAACTTGTGGGAAACAAATACCTTATAAGGATTTCCACTCTTACTGCTTACCCTGCCTAGGCCCAGAACACAACGTCTCGGCCTGTGCAGCTTGTGCATATTTCAATAAACGCACTCTTAGGCGTCGGTCAGAGTTTGCACAGGATTATTTTGGGGAAGATTTCTATTATATCATGCCGTCGGAGCTTCCGACAGCACATTTACCTAAAAAACGGAAGGATAAGGACCAACACCACGCTTAGGCCTACCGTGAGTGTCTCGGTCTCTTCTGAGCCGGTTTCACAACCGCTACAGACCGACGACACCGCCCCACTGGTTACTTCAGTACCGGAGGCCAGCTCAGTGCCGGTTTCTGTTCTCCCCTCTGAGACCGAAGCCCAGGATATTTCTAACACCATTTCAGTGGATAAGACTACTCCAGCATGCGGGGCTGCCAGGCCTCCAGTGTCTATGTCCATTAAGGCCTACACACGTGCTAAGGCTGCCAAACAGGCTAAGTCTCTCCCTCCAAGATCTGTTTCTCTGGGATCCACTTCTGTTTCTCAAATATTAAGTTTAGCTGAGGACCTTATTTCTTTAATCAGGGGTTCTCAGCCACATCCAGATAGAGGCTCTCAGCCGCCTTCTGTCAAGAGGCCTAGGGATGAGCAGGTAGATCCCCAGTCCTCCGATGAGACCTCAGGTGATTCTGCACATTCAGACTACCAGGAGGAGGCCTTCCCGGCCTATGAGGATTCTGATGCGGAGGAATCCATTCCCTCTGCTTCTCCTCCTGAGGAGTTTTCCTTTGGGGAAACGCTTCATTCCACGAGAGAACACTTCAAATGGCAAGGCCAAGAATACTCAGATTCTAGGAAAAGGTTAAGGGAATTTTTAAAGCTACCTCAGCATAGACCCTTAGCTATTCCTCCAGTTTTAAATGTTTTAGATGATGTGTATTTAGAATCTAGTGTTTCCCCTGACTCCCTCCCCCCTGCTCCTGTCAAGCCAGACCGGTACTACAGGGTCCCAGACACACATCAATTTCTGTACAAGGGCCATACTGCTGACCCTGAAACTATTTCCCAGGGGCCTAAAGGGGTTTCCTCCACTACTACTAAGAATCCACTTCCTTCGGAAAGAGATTCTAGGGCTTTAGAAAGGTGGGGCAAGAAAGTATATACATCTTCCACCCTTTCTATGCGAGCATTAAATTGTCAATTTCATATGATTCAGTATCAGCAATACATGTTGGATGACTTGCAGAAGAAATTGGCTTCCCCTGAACCATTAGATAGAAAGGGGTTACAGGAATTGGTTCATAATACTCAGCAGGTTAGCAACCATTTCCTTCAGTGTGGATATGATGCATTGGAAGCTTCATGTAGAGCAGCAATGACAGGTGCGGTCATACGCAGACATGCTTGGTTAAAGGAACAAACATTGCCAAACCATGTGAAAATTAAGCTTCTGGACGCACCACTAGAGAAACATAAGCTATTTGGTGCTACTGCACAAGAGGTTTTAAAGAAAATAGAGGAAAAGGCAAAATCAGTGCAAACAGTCAAAGATTTCCTCCAGGTACAGCCTTCAAGATTCAGCAGGAATTGGCCTTCTAAGCATTGGTCCTTTCCAGACACAGACAAATTTCAGAGAGGCAAAAACAGACGTGGCAGAGGTAGAGGGCAAACTCGAGGCTGTGCCAAAATTCAAAATGCTGACTTTACAGCAACTCCTTCCCATGCTGGGCAAAGGGGTCTTGGCTGGTAACTCTGGACCTCAAGGAGGCATACCTGCATGTCCCAGTCAGACAAAGTTGCAGAAGATACCTCAGATTTCTTGCAGGTTCAGAGCATTATCAATTCTCAGCATTGCCCTTTGGCTTATCTACTGCGCCCAGAGTGTTCACAAAATGCCTGGCATCAGTAATTGCACATTGCAGACTTCAGGGGATACAAATATACCCTTACCTGGATGACTGCCTTATACAAGCGGGCAGCCAACAAGCCTTGTTAAAAAACTTGGACTATGTCATTCACCTACTGCAGGCCTAGAGAAACATAAGCTATTTGGTGCTACTGCACAAGAGGTTTTAAAGAAAATAGAGGAAAAGGCAAAATCAGTGCAAACAGTCAAAGATTTCCTCCAGGTACAGCCTTCAAGATTCAGCAGGAATTGGCCTTCTAAGCATTGGTCCTTTCCAGACACAGACAAATTTCAAAGAGGCAAAAACAGACGTGGCAGAGGTAGAGGGCAAACTCGAGGCTCCTACAGAGGACGTCAATGGCAGTCTCCGAACCAGAGAGGTGGGGCAGGACTTTCCACTGCTCCACAGGGACAATCTCAATGACTTGACTTTGACTCCGCCATCCAGGGCTCAATTAGAAGCACCTTTGGGCGGAAAATTATCTTTATTCTCACGAAACTGGCACAATATTACAAAGGACAAATGGATACTGGACATAATAGACAAAAGGATACAGATTCCATTTTCATACACTACCAACAAGACATGGCAGCCCAAACCTGCCACCAAATCAAAGGGCAGAGGCACTGAAACAAATAACAAACCTACTTCAAATAAGAGCAATAGAAAAGGTTCCTTCTGCAGAACAAGGCCAAGGATTTTATTCAAGGCTATTCCTTGTTCCAAGAAAAGAAAACCAATGGAGACCCATTCTGGACTTGTCCGCACTGAATACTTACCTTATTGTGCCAAAATTCAAAATGCTGACTTTACAGCAACTCCTTCCCATGCTGGGCAAAGGGGTCTTGGCTGGTAACTCTGGACCTCAAGGAGGCATACCTGCATGTCCCAGTCAGACAAAGTTGCAGAAGATACCTCAGATTTCTTGCAGGTTCAGAGCATTATCAATTCTCAGCATTGCCCTTTGGCTTATCTACTGCACCCAGAGTGTTCACGAAATGCCTGGCATCAGTAATTGCACATTGCAGACTTCAGGGGATACAAATATACCCTTACCTGGACGACTGCCTTATACAAGTGGGCAGCCAACAAGCCTTGTTAAAAAACTTGGACTATGTCATTCACCTACTGCAGGCCTTGGGATACACAGTCAATATTCAGAAATCAAGTCTCGTACCATCCCAACAAATACCTTTCCTGGGTGCCACACTGGACACAAACACCCAGATGGCGTTTCTGACAAAAGAAAAACAAAAACAATAACCAGAATACTTCAGAAAATTGGCAACACACACCCAGATGACTGCAAGGAAAATCCTGCAGGCCCTGGGTTTCATGGCATCTTGCATTCTTCTGATTCCACACGCAAGGCTGCATATGAGGAAACTACAATGGTATCTAAAAAATCTATGGTCTCAACACAGCCACAGCCTGGAAGCATTGATCCCACTCATTCCATGCCTTCAAAAGGAATTTCTGTGATGGGCTCAAGCAAGCCAGATAAACAAAGGTCTGCCTTTCAGCAAGCCTCATACAAGTCTAACCATAACAACAGACACCTCATACCATGGATGGGGGGCGCACATGTTGGGCAGATGCATTCAAGTACAATGGACACAAAAAGAAAAGCACCTGCACATCAACCAAAAAGAAATGCTGGCAGTGATGCATGCAATCAAGGCCTTCGAAAAGTTCATGCATCAGGGCCATCTACTAATAAAGACAGACAATACCACAGTTCTGTGGTACATAAACAAGCAAGGAGGTACCCATTCCTACCTTCTTTGCAGACTGGCAATGAATCTCTGGGATATTTCCCTACAATTGAAAATAGAGCTACAATCCCAGTTTGTACCAGGGAAGGACAATGTTCTGGCGGACAGCCTAAGCAGAAACATCATGGATCCACACGAATGGATGTTGCATCCAGACATTTTCTTACAAATAACTCAAGCATGGGGAAGGCCGGACATAGATCTTTTTGCCTCCCACCTCAATCACTATCTGAAAATGTTTTGCACAAGGACATACCATCCTCAAGCATGGAAGGTGGACGCTCTCTCCTTCAGTTGGAACTCTCTAACACTATATGCCTTCCCACCTCTTCCTTTGATGACCAAGGTGTTACTAAAGATCAAGACAGAGCAACCGAAAGTCATACTGATAGCTCCAGACTGGCCAAGACAACACTGGTACCCACTGCTGCGGAGCTTGACACACACCAATCCGTGGCTCCTTCCTCAATGGCCACTTCTTCTAACACAGCACAATTACAGGACACTACACCCCAGCTTGAAAACATTGAAGCTGATAGCTTGGAAGATTCCATGACTATTCCTCAGGATACACTTTCCAAAAGGGTAAAAGATATCATCCTGGAGGCGCGCAGACCTTCCACTAGAAAAACATACTCAGCAAAATGGAAGAGATTTCTTATCTGGAACAGCAAAAAGGGTCAAGACCCATCAGTGATGAGCATTCCACAAATCCTAGAATATTTGGCTGAAATGCTCCACAATGGCCTTTCATATTCCTCCATAAAAATACATGCTTCAGCAATATCTGCCAAATATAACACTGATCCGCCTGTATTTTCTCACCCATTGCTAAGACAGTTTCTAAGAGGTATAAAGAACATCAACCCGCCAAGGAAACCACCACTGCCTGCATGGGACCTCAGCTTCATGCTGGAAAAATTAACTCTTCCTCCCTTTGAACCAGCAGCATCTTCAGAGTTGCAATTTCTGTCTTGGAAGGCAGCTTTCCTTCTGGCAGTAACCTCAGCAAGAAGAGTCTCTGAGCTACAGGCCCTTATGGCAATACAACCATTTCTCATTTTTCATCAGGACAGAGTTTGAGAACCAATCCATCATTCATGCCAAAGGTGGTATCCAGGGTGTCCCCGAATCAAGCTATTCACCTGCCTACTTTCTTTTCCAATCCTCAAAATAAAGGAGAGAGACTTCTGCACACCTTGGACATACACAGACAGTTGCGCTACTACTTGGACAGAACAAAGTCTTTCAGAAAATCTGACCAGCTTTTTGTAGCTTACGCTGCTGGATTGCAGGGAAAAGCAATTTCCAAACAATTTCTAAATGGATTGGAAATTGCATTCAATTCTGCTACTCTTTTCATGGAAGAACTGTGCCAGCTGATATCAGGCCACATTCCACCAGAGCTACAGCCACCTCCACAGCCTTTTTAAGAGGGGTGGCAACAAAGGACATTTTAGAAGCTGCTACATGGAGCTCCGTGCATACATTTGCCAAACATTACAACCTGCCTTTATATTCCAGATCCAGAGCAGGGTTTGCTTCTGCAGTCCTGCAGGGCATTTTAGCTACACCATCTTTGTCTTAGTGCCTACCACCCCCAGGTTGGCTATGGTATTCAACCCATATGTCAGGACTGCATTTGCATCCTTGAAGGACATAGTACAGTTTTGTACCTACCATAAATGTAGATGTCCGATAGGTATGCAACTGCAGTCAGGTTTTCCCTCCCACCTACCCCTCTGTGGTATTCTTTTGGGTTTCTACCCCTCATTTTAGCTACCTGGGGTAATCTTTTATGGTGTATTTGTTTTTATGTTGTTGTACTTGTCTGGAATTTTTTCTCTATTTTCAAAATGTAGCCTTCCTTAGAGGGCACCTGGCATCTGGGGCAAGAAACACTGAAGAAGATGGCGTCGGCTGACGCTTTTATACCCCAGGCACTCTGACGTCGGGGAAGGGGCGACTTCAGCCGACGCCGGACCCAGACTTTGGAATCCGGCCGACCGAAGGGCTGCCTGAGGCAGGACAACCCATATGTCAGGACTGCAGTTGCATACCTATTGGACATCTACATTTATGATAGGTACAAAACTGTACTTTTCAGTCCCAGGGTACGCACGAGACTAAACAGTGTGGGGCTTCTGCTTCCAAATCTGGGAGTAGTAAGACTCCCCCCTATGGAAAACTGTCTGTGACTTGTTTTTAAACAACTGGGTTTTAAATATAGTGTCCCAAGGATACAGATTTCACTTCCACACATTACCAATGCCAAAAGGTTGGTCAGAGCTACCCCCAAATCATTGTTCAGAGGCTCAAAAGCAAATGCTCTCTGTTTTAAACATAAAGGCTATTCAAACTGTACCAGAAGAGGAAAAAGGACAAGGTTTCTACTCTACTTTTCCTGGTACTCGGAAAAGAAAATTCATGGCGTACTATTCTGGACCTGTCTACTCTAAACCCCTTTTTGGTGATTCCAAAATTCAAGATGCTGACTCTTCACCTGTTGCTTCCTATGCTAGGAAAAGATGCCTGGATGGTAACACTTGATTTAAAGGAAGTATACCTGCACATCCCAAAAAGGGAATGCAGAAGACACCTACACTTCAAAGCAGGCTACAATCACTACCAGTTCTCTGCACTGCCCTTTGGCTTATCTACTGCGCCCAGGGTATTCGCAAAGTGCCTAGCCCCAGTTATCGCATTTTGCAGGTAAAGAAATATTCAAATATACCATACCTGGACGATTGTTTATTTCAGAATTAATTCAGATTGTTTATTGCAGAAAACCAAGACATACTTTTGAATCATCTGGCCTTTGTACAAAGGGTGTTAACTTGTCTGGGATACACCATAAACAAAAAGAAATCACACCTGGTACCCTGTCAACAAATCATATTCCTGGGAGCAAGCTTGAATACAACTTCCCAGATGGCTTTCCTCACACCAGAGAAACAAATTCATTTGACAACCTACTTCAAACAAGTGGCCACAAAAACCCTACTATCTGCAAGGCAAATACTGCAAGCCTTGGGGTTCATGGCCTCCTGCATTCTTCTAATTCCATATGCAAGACTGCATATGAGGAAACTACAATGATATCTAAAAAGCGTATGGTGTCAACATTCTCAGGATCTAGAAGCAATGTTTCCTATCATACCTTGCCTATGCCTAGAGTTTCTTTGGTGGGCAGAGGCTTGCCACCAAAACAAGGGACTACCATTCACACCACCCCCTGCCACCCAAACCCTAACAGACGCATCAGATTATGCATGGGGGCTCACATGGCAGGGAAGTGTATTCAGGGCAAATGGAACCCAAGTCAAATGCACTTAGCATATCAATCAAAAAGAAATGTTAGCTGTACAGAATGCTCTGACAGCCTTCAAGGACCACATTCTTCCAGGACAATTAATGGTAAAGATGGACAACACCACTGTTATGTGGTACACAAACAAGCGAGGGGGGGTACACATTCTTACCCCCTATGCAGACTAGCCATGACATTGTGGAACACAGCCCTGAGCTACCAAGTGCATCTACAAGCTCAATTCCTGCCAGGAAAAGTAAATACACTGGCAGATTAAGCAGAAACCTCATGGACCCGCATGAGTGGAAGCTGGAATCAAGGATTTTCAACATGTTGACAAGCAAATGGGGGAGCCCAGATATAGACCTGTTTGCCTCCCCCAGAACTATCAGTTGGACAAATTTTGCACAAGGACTCCCCACAAACAAGCTTGGAAAGTGGATGCTCTGTCCTTCAGCTGGAAAAACCTATCAGTTTATGCCTTTCCTCTTCTGCCTGTGCTCTCAAAAGTACTACTAAAGATCAAACAAGACAAACCAAGGATGATTTTGATTGCACCGGACTGGCCACACCAACATTGGTGTACCCCCTCTTGCGCAGTGTGTCACTGTTGGCCCCACGGCACCTGCCTCAGACTACTACCCTGTTGTCTCAGCAGGAGAACTGGATTCTGCACCCTCAGCTTCATACACTGAACCTAACAGCCTGGCTAATTACCTAATCTCTCCTTTACCATCCCTCAGTAAACCAGTGATGAATATCCTTTTAGAGGCAAGGAGGCCTAGTACTAGAAAAATTTATGCTGAAAAATGGAAAAGATTCTGTGCCTGGAACCAATCTCAAGGGATGAGCACAGCAGTGCCCAATTTATCTAAGATTTTACAATACTTAACTGAGATGCTTCACAAGGGCCTGTCTTTTTCTTCCATCAAAATTCACGCCTCAGCCATTTCAGCTCATTATAACACAGAACCTCCCCTCTTCTCTCATCCACTGCTTAAGCAGTTCCTCAGAGGGGCCAAAAATCTTCAACCACCTAGGAGAGCCCCAACTCCAGCCTGGGACCTTAACTTTGTATTGGAAAAGCTCACCCTTCCTCCTTTCGAGCCAGCTGCCACTGCAGATTTAAAATTCCTCTCTTGGAAAATAGCTTTCCTTTTAGCAGTCACTTCAGCAAGAAAGGTATCTGAATTACAGGCCCTCATGGCAGTGGAGCCTTTCATCATCTTTCATGCGGACATGGTGTCCCTCAGGACCAGTCCCTCCTTCATGCCCAAGGTGGTATCCAGTGTGGCCCTTAATCAGTCCATTCAGTTGCCAACCTTCTTTCCTAACCCAGAGAACAAAGGAGAATGGATACTGCACTCCTTAGATGTGCACAGACAACTTAGATTCTACTTGGACAGGACTAAACCTCAAAGGAAAAATGACCAACTGCTGGTGGCATTTGCTGCAAGGGCAGAGGGGAAGGCTATTTCAAAGCAAACCATTTCCAAATGGGTAGGCCATTGCATTCTTTTCTGCTACAAGCACCATGGAATACCTATCCCACAGGGGATCAGACCTCACTCAACCAGGGCTGCATCTACCTCTACAGCCTTTCTCAGAGTCATCCCTACCAGGGACATCCTAGAAGCTGCTACCTAGAGTTCAGTACATACTTTCACCAAGCATTACCATCTGCCAATTTTCTCTAAATCTAGAGCTGGCTTTGCCACTGCAGTCTTGCAGGGCCTTGTAGCTGGTCGTAATGCTATCTAAATTCCTCTTCCCATCCTTAGCTTTGGGAATCTTCCCAAATGTGATGACTGCAACAGTGAAACGCAAAGAACATAGTACAGTTGTGTACACTTAGCATAAATGTAGATGTTAGAGTGTATTCACTGTTGCAGTCTTGGTTACCCTCCCTCCAGCCCCCTTTCTTCTTTTGGCTATACCTCTACTCTGCTTTACTAAGCTCAAAAGCTTTTTGGTGTATTTGCTTTTTTTGTTGGAGGTGTAACCTTGTATATTTATAGATTTAATTGCTTCCCATTAGGGGGGCACCTGACATCTGGGGCAAGAAAAACTGATGTAATGGTGTCGGCTGCATGTTTTATACCCCCTAATGACCCGACGTCATGGAAGAAGGGACAGCAACCGATGTAGGACCCAAGATTTGTTAATCAGGCCGACTGAGGGCTACTGCAAACAGATAATCCAAATGTGATGACTGCAGCAGTGAATACATAGGTTCATAGGTTAGTACTAAGCTAACTGCCCTTGTGAGCCATTTTAAGCCTAGCCACTTATCCCTTGTGAGACTCAAACCCTGCACCTTATGTTTGTAAGGCAAACACCTTAACCATTAGGCCACCCTCCCAACCCCTGTACACTCGAACATTTACATTTATGGTAAGTGTACATAACTGTACTTTTTACATCCACTATATTAGAATAATTTGTTTCTTTTATCCCTTCTATCCATTCAGCATCTTTGTATTTGACAGGATCTCCATAAATACTTCTCCAAAATGGACTGATTTCTTTCTTTTTAGGTGATGTTGGTATTGCTTTCATTTTTTTTTTCTAAGTTCTCTATAAAACCTTTCTAGGGTCATCAGTGAATTGCTTATTTTATACCTTTCCTTTAGATTTGTGTTCATACCTTTGGTTTGATACTGTGTTTTGCTTTTACTTCATCTGTCTTTCTGAGAAAGTTTGATCTGTTCCCTTTTCTCTGTTCTAACAGTGATGCTTCTCATTTGTCTTACTTTATATTTTTCTCTATTTGATTCTTCCATAGTGGCATTTTCTTTATTGCCTTCCTTTCCTTTGTTAATCTAATTTTGTGGTAAAACTTTATATATTACTAGTATATATACATGGTAGTATATTCTATTTATTTATTTTTTGTATCATGTGATTTTATCTTAAAAATCCCACTTACTGTGCTCATCTTTTTCAGTTTTCTCACATTTTGGGTCTCACTCATTTTCTGACATCTGTTCTTTCATCAGTTTTAATATGTCTGTCCTTCTGCATTAACTCAAGCAGGCCTTCCCTTAGATCATTCTCTTCTAGATAGAGAACATCTTTGCTATTTCCTACTCTTTCTCTTCTCTGCATTTCCAACTGAACCTTAATGTGAGTCTCCAACAGAAGTTTCCAGAAAAGGACTCTCTGACATATGCTCTTCAAATGCATACTGCTCCATTTGTTGCTCTTCCATTTGGGGACTCATTGGGCCATCATACTGTGATACCGACTGTTCAAGTTTCCACATCAAATCTTTCATAGTTTGCCTGTCACTTTGATTTGTTTAATTTCCACCTCGCTCAACTTTGTTTTTATCAATTATATTTCACCTATTAAAAAAAAATAAAAATTTGGATAGGTCTTATGAAAAATGATTAGCAGTAAATCAATTAACTGAATCACAATTTAGACAACAGACCATCTCCACAGAATTTTCAACTAAATACTACCAATTCTGAGGGATCAGAATCTGGGTTAACAGAATTTGCTGATGTGGTCCACTGAGTATAACTTGCTAGCATTGGTCTTCACATACCTTAGATTAAGCCAGGCAACATGCATAGTCAGTCGTTAATAAATTGCTACTACTATCACCTCTTCAAAGAATGCAGTGTAATGCACTGAGACTCTGAAGGCAGAAAATATATATATATATATATATATATATATATATATATATATATATATGGGTCCCATTCAAAAGACCGAAACGCCGATTCCCCGACGCGGAAATCACCGACGCCAGATGACCGACAGGTACGTATACCGACAGGGTGATTCGCCGACAGTGGAAAGACCGACAAGGGTAATCTGCGATCGCGACCCGGTAAGTGTGCGACAGTGACGGAGGTAGGAGTGGTCAGGTAAGTGAGTTAGGGTTAGGGTGCAGGTAGGTGATGTGTACGTTAGTGTCGGAGCTTGGGCTAGGGATGTGTAAGTGAGTTAGGGTTAGGGTGCAGGTAGGTGATGTGCGTTAGTGTCGGAGCTTGGGCTAGGGTGTGTAAGTGAGTTAGGGTTAGGGTGCAGGTAGGTGATGTGTACGTTAGGGTCGGAGCTTGGGCTAGGGGTGTGTAAGTGAGTTAGGGTTAGGTGCAGGTAGGTGAAGTGTGCGATAGTGTCGGACCTTAGGGTTAGGGTTTGGGTCAGGGCTAGTGTGTATGGTATGTAGTGTCGCGTGTTGTTTACGTTCCGTGTGTCGGTGATTTGGTGTTCGGTGTTTTGCGTTGTCGGGTTTGTGTCGGGTTTGTGTGTTGTCGGTTATTTGGCGTCGGTGAGTTTTGTGTCGGGGAATCGGCGTGTCGGTGTTTAGAAGTAGACCCATATATATATATATATATATATATATATATCTTCCTTTGTTTACTGTTATGGGTTTGAAATTATGAAAAAAGATGCCAAACAAGGTTTCTGTAAATGGAAGTGGTGGGGACAGGTTGCTTTCCCAAGATCTTCATGATCTGTGTTTAGTTTGCTTGGGAGCACTGAATATGGATACCGACCTTGCCATCTGTAAAGGGTTTAGTGCTTGGACTCTTGTAGATTGGTGTAACAAACTTGTGATAAAGGTAACAATCCCTACTGATGCTGTTCAACAAGATAATCAAGAAATCCTCCTGCAGAGAAAAAGAAAGAGAAGAGAAAAACTGATTAACTTTCAATGCTGGAGAAGCCTTCACCAGCCAAAGTGCCTAGGTTAGCCACTCCACTTTTACCCAAGACACCTTCTTCTAGCTTATCTCACACCAGCGTTTCTTCACCCAGGTCCCTTCCCTTTAGGTCCCTGTTGTCTTCATTGAAGTGATCTCCTCCTTGGCCCCAAGTTTCCTTCACGCACCAATGAGAATTGAACTCCTCTGTGCCAAATGGGAAATTCCTCTTCTCTTCTGAAGAGGGATTGTCATTAGACCTTTCACAAATTCAGTACAGTCACATAGATCTCTGAGGAGCCACAAACACCTGGATTGGGAGCATATGTCTGCCTTTGTCAAGGCCTAGAGTTGATATGGCGTCATCCTGGCCCTGACTGTTCCTACCATGGACTGAGTATCAACCCAATTCCCTCCATCTATTTTTTCTCCTCTGGGCCCAGTTTCAGCACTGGCACCAACTGTAGCACTGGGGCCATCAGCATAGATTAACCTCATGTCATCAGTGATCACTTTGAGATTGGTAGCTTCAGCACAGATTCGGTCGATCCCGGCGGTTTATAGGTCTTCGGTAGTCAAGCCTCTGACACCAAGATGATGTGCACCAATTCCATCAGGGCCCTTCTCCATATTGGAGATTGTGTTTTTTGACTCCTTAAGACCATACATCTCGGTGTCTGCCCTCAGAGCTTTCAGTACCGGTGGTGGGAGCTGGGTTTACTCCTTTTATTCCATTCTTATCATTGGCACTGATTCCAGTGGGCCTGGGTATTTCAGCAGACTCATTGTTGCAGAAGGGTGCTACTTCAAATGCATTTGTGCCCATTGCAACAGTGGAGCCTATATTACCCTTAGACATTGAATTGGGATGCTTGGGCAAGACATAATGTTTGCTGTCACAGAAAAGGTGTAAGCATAGGCTGGAACTGGTGAGATCAGGAGTTTCCTCCTCCTCAGACAGTTCTGCCATTCAATCTCATCACCGCCCCCAGGTATTTACCTAATGCATGGCTGCAATTGCAGCACAAATGTGACTTCTGGGGATATAGATTTTCCTGTATTTGGACATTTGGCTCCTGACACCCACTTTGCGGGAGTGATTAGTGAACACAAATCAGTACTTGCTTCCCATGTCACTCTTTGGGGATTACCATTATGTCCAAATTCAACCATCAGGCATTTCCCGACCTGGTATTCATAGAATGTTGCATCAGCTCATTGAAGCAACTGGCAGTCTTTCCTCAAGGGAGAGTTACAACCATAGTGCAAAAGGTGACAATTGATATGACAGGACAAGCCTTTAACATCGAGCTTCCTAAAAGTTTTGTGGTTGATGGCCATTTCCTTTTAAATGGTACCGCAGCCCAGGCTCAGAATGAGGATGCTGCAGCAGATACTTCGTACTCCTTGGGATCAAGCTTAAAAGTCGCCTTTACACACAATTGCTTTGTGAAATGCTATCGAGGGGAGCCTACAGTGGCAGACCAGTCCTTAGACTCTGTCAGTTGGTACTCCATTTACCAAACCAATTCAAAGCAACAATGACAGTAGATGCTTCTTCCATTGGTTAGTTTGGGAGGGAGGGCTTTTCATGAACAAGATGGTACAAGGTGGTACAAGGTTTGTTGACCACAGAAGAAACCTCCTTGCATATCAGCATTCTGAAGATGAGGGTAGTCATCCTAGAATTGCATGTTTTTCAGGACTTGCTCCCTTGGAGAGCAGTTGTCATACAGGCAGACAACATGGCAGTGATATGGTACATCAACAAGCAAGTGCAAACGCAGTCCTTCCCCCGTACAGAGAAACTATGGCAGTGTGGGAGTGGGTACTGGCGTCACATAGTTTTCTTGTAGCCAAACACATACCAGGGAAGTCCAGTGTAATTTCAGACAAGTTGAGCAGATGGACCTTAAAATGCCGTCTGCAGCAATGGATGAGGAAATGCAAATTCACACCAGGGGTAGTGCTTATGTTCCTTTAGGACAGTGGCAGTCTGTAAGATACTGTGTGCATAGGCACAAATCCATGCCATCCTCTTGCCCTTAGGGGCCGTATATTGGGTATCTGGTTTCATTGGCTAGGCTCATTAGTGCTCTTAAGCCATTAGCCTATGAACCTGTGATCTTGCTTTCCCACAAATTGTCTCTCAATGCTAAAGTAGTGAATTGTGTATTTCGGAAATGGAGCCAGTCTTGTTGTGACTTTTTTTTTTGTCATTCGATGCCAAATGCCCCTGCTTTTTCAGCAGAGTTCATCCAGGACAGTCACCAAGGAACGTGTTCACTTATGATCGCCCACCCCAGTCTACTTCATGCTTCCCCCTTTCTGATAGGCCCCAAGACTCTAGCAGAAAGCCAAGGAATGCAAGGCCAAGCACATTCTTATAGCACCATTCTGACCTCACCAGATGTGGTTCCCCTTGCTGTGGCCTTATCCAAAGTTGAGATGCCTAGCTCTTCCTCAGCACTCCACGCTGCTGCCTTACACAGACAATCTTTCCCCCAATTTAAGTGCTTGGTTTCCACTGTTCTCTTTATGGTCAAGAAACAAGCTTATGTACTTAACACACTGCTAGATCTGTGCTGTGTTCTTATGTTTGTCTCAGCCTGTGGATTATTGTATCCAAACAGATCAGAAACTGGCACTTTACACTCATGGCTCTAAAGCTTCAACTTACCTTCCATAATGCTTTCTCCCCCTAGGTGTCCTGAGATAGTGTGCCCCTCACATACATGATCTCTACCAGATATTTTACCTATAAAAGTATCAGGCCAAGACCAAAGCAAGTCCAACACACAAGACTTTGGGCAGGTCCATGAGATCCACTAAGAACCGGCAAATAGCAATGACAGTTTGGTAATGGGATAGAGGTAGGGGATGGTTGAGATGAACAGGAGAAGACAACCCGGATCTAAAGTCATCATAAGACATAATTTTCATATCTGATGTCTTTTCCATCCATCTGCAACCTGTGGTTGAGTCCCAGCCAGACTAATTCAGTGGTATTAGCAGAGAAACAGTCTAAAGGATGATGGAGCCAAAAGATGCCCTTGGCCTAGAGAGAATGTCATGCTTGTACTGAAACAGAAATGTATGAATGCTTGAACAAGCAGTAGCTAAGCAAATATCATCCAAAGAAGCATGACTGAAAATGGCTGTTGAGGTAGATACTGCCCTTGTAGAATGAACCGTTGGTTTGGATGGAAGGGTAAACCATTAACACTGTACACAAAGGATTTGCAGTCAGACAGCCATCTGGACAGAGTGACCTTAGAAACTCTTACCAAGCTTGGCCTTTGAAAAAGACACAAAGATCTGGGCTGATCTTCTGAAGTCTGAATCTATTTAAACAAAATCTTAACTGTCAATGAAGATGGCCTTCCATTTCAGAGTGGCAGCATTCATTACACTAGGGATCCCCTGCTAAGGGTGGCCTAATCTCTGGCCAGTATACCAAAGCCTTTAGGTTGCTTGAAGGTATGCCATACGTTACACTTATGCTGCTTGTATGGGATATAAAAGTGATATCCGTACATACCATCCTTAGAACTACTTTGCCGCCAGTCTGAACATCCTCTTTTGATAGTCTGAATGCCCATTCTGTTGCTGGTTCACCAATGCATTCTAGATAAGTGCCCCATTGGGATTGTGTTGTTTTTCTTTCTTTTGCTATGTTGTTGCTTGTGGGGTTTCATGTCATCCAAGAACGATAAATGCCTGTGTGGGAGACAGATTCCCCATAAAGACGATCACAGACAGTGTCTGTTATGCCTTGGTGCTTCGCATGACCATACATCCTGTTCTGTCAGGCCTTCATTCCCAAAACCCTTCTTAGTAGGCTTTCTTCTTTGGCGCTTTATATTGAGAATTAATGTCTTAAGCTTTTTGCTAAAGACACTCTGGAGGAAACTTCCTGCTGCAAGGGGCTGCAGTCTGGGAAGAAGGCCAAGAAACCTAGGCCCAGAATCTTCTGCTGTACAGCCTCTGCCGGACATCCCTGCTGAGGCAAGTAATAGCTTGGAGGGTTGCCTGGCTCCATCGCTGGATTCGTCTGCTGCAACCGGGTTTGAGGCCGGTGGAGATCCACCCTTAGGCATTTCTGAGGAGACATTGCAGACATCCATTTGGAAGTTCAGGGGGATCCATGGCTGATTATCTCCTAGGGACCTAGGGTGTATCCCAGATTTTAGTCCGAGAAGAATTTCCTACTGCAGTTATTGAATGCCAGCCAGGGTTGGAGCCTTCTGAAGTTTTTAAGGCAGACGTCCTCTTAAAGAAAAAACAGAAGACTTAAACATATTTCATTAACTCCTAAGGATCCATGGAGCGAATGGCAGTCCTTCACTCAGGGGGTTGTTTAGTGATTTGGTGACTTCAAAACTTCCTCATGGAGTTTCTGTTCCAGCACCCCTTGATCCTCTATCCACCTTAAGAGACCCAGAGAACAGGATTCCTCTGAGGAGGAGGCAGATTCAGATGAGGAAGTCCTTGTTTATTCCTCCCAGTTTCCCTCTCCTTTGGATTATGGATCAGAGGAAGAGGAATCTGCCAGCCCTGATATTCCCTTTGAAGAGATTTCTTTTGGGGACACTACCTCTGTGATGATGGAGTTCATTAAATGGGACTGTGCTCAAGTTTCTAATGCAAAAAAGGTATTATGGGCTACTGTTGATAGATTCTCCCAGACCATCTGCTGTCCCTCCTGTTTTTGCTGCTTTGTTGGGTGCCTTTTCTACTGCCTCTAAGGCTGCAGATTCTCAGCCCCCCTGCCCCCAAGAAATCTGATAGGTTCTTTAAGGTGCCTGAGGACTGTAAGTTCTTGCACAAGTCCTTCTACTGACCCCTCGGTGGTGTCAATAGCTTCTGACTAATCTTCTCATTTGCTTCCTTCTCTAAGTTACTGCCTTCTTATAAAGATAGCAGAGCCATGGAAAGGTTAGGCAAGAAGGTCTATACCTCTGCCACCTTCGCTTTTAAGGCTGTTAACTATCAGACCCATTCCAGGTACTTGTTGGCTCTGCTTTCCCATCAAGTGTAATTATGATGCATCAGATGCTTCTTCTGGGGCTGCTGCTTTTGGGTCCGTAATGAAGGAGGTATGCTTGACTTTGGCTTCAACCTTTGCCTGATGATATTAAGGCTAAGTTGATGGATGCCCACTCAAGATAAACACTTGTTTGGTGAAGCTGCTACTGATTTATGTCCCTTTAGGATTAGGGCAAGTTTTTACAGGAACTTAAACATGTTTGTTTCTCCTGTGCCTAAGTTTGAGAACCTACCCCAGTAAGCTGGCCTTTGTTCACAGGCAGTCTTGCCATCCTCCTAAGGGTAAAAATTGTGGCAAGCGGACTCCTCCTATGGCAGCTACTCAGACTTATGTGCCTCAGAAGTCTCCTTTTCCTGATGAACCAGATGCTGTCACCAGCTGAGAGAGTTTAAGATAATACAAAGCCGATTAGACTTGAAGTAAAGTTTTCTCAATTTTTTTTGAGAATACTAATATAAACAGGTGCTTTTGTTTTTTTTTCTTTTCTCCTTTCCCTTTTTTTGTCAGTTTTAAGAAATATAGGCACTGCAATGGAAAAAAGAGAAATGGGGAGGAAGGTTAAGAAAGTATGACAAGAAAAATCAGTGTGCTTTTTCCCATTCTTGCATAGGGACTTGACTGGGTTAAGACCCTTGGCATTATCCAGTGACAGATTGCAACAACTGTTGTCCAAACATATCAACAATTAGCAATTCTGCTCACAATGGATAACTTCAGGAAACCAGGAACCCACATAGTAAAATAAAATTTATTCTAGTGCCTCTGTGTAACTACCTTCAAGGAATAACACAAGTACAAAAACACGCACCCTTCTTCTACATCCTTAAATTACATTCAATTAATTAAACAATTAATTTACTTAAAATTGTTCACTTAAAGCAAACATTTCCAGTTTAACTCATTATTTAAACCTCTAGGTACCAAGGTTTTGTATTTTCAAATGTATATACTTTCCTTATACGTCAATTTTTGTTTTAATACATTCTCAGTGACAAGTTTATTACAAAGCATGTAAATGAAAAAGAATTTTGAATATCATAAGGCTTTTTTCTAGTAAAACAAGGTACCCTTAGCAGTTTTGTGTTTGGTTTGCATGTTGCTAGAAGGCAATATGATAAAGAGAAATGGTTTGGAGAAAGTGTTTTCTGAAAGCATTCAAGTGTTTTCTCAGGTGGGAGAGCTATAAAGATAGGCAGAATCAAATAGCACTTACTAATAGCACAGGCTGTACCATGCGTCTTAGCATAACTAACCTTTCTGTTTAGTTAACTTTAGCCTATCTGTGGCTATCAACTTAGAACTTTTATTATTAGGAAGCAAAAACTTCAATATTTGAAGATGTACATAGTTTTGTGCATTATTAAGTTAATAGGTTTTAGGGGGGTTGGGGGGTTCTGTTTGAGGGATTTAAAAAAAAAAAACAAAAGTTATGTAAGATGTGGCATAGGTGCAAATAGATGACAAACAACTGTGTAAAAGACCATCATGCCAAATAGTATATGCATGCAACATAAAAGTTTAACAAAAAGCAGTTATACGTAAAAGGTGGTAATAATATATATTATAAAAATATGATGCTTTCTGTAATGTCTTTCAGTCTGAACGGTCTTGCAGATAAATATAAAAGAGTAGTGAACTATATTAAAATATGTAGAGTACAAGTAGCTATGCTACAAGAGGCACACCTAAAAAGAACTGAACATGTGAATTTGATAAAGAAAGGTTTTCCGGATGGTTATTCAGTAGAATATCTGGGACAAAGGAAAAGAGGAGAACTTACATTGCTTGCAAGAGGAGCTCCAGTAGTGATAGAAGAAGGAAAAAAGATGATAATGAAAGATACATAGTACTAAGGGGCTACTGGCTAGGGATGAGGATTACACTGGCATGCATTTACATTCTACCAAAACTGCTATAATGAAGCTTAAGAAAATTCTGGGAGAAATGATTAGCTTTTAGCAAGGAATATCACTTATAGGTGGAGACTGGAAGTTGTTTTGCAACAGTGGAGATTGTCTGGGGGCCTAGAAGGAAAAATATAAGAAAAGAGGGTAGATTTTTTTAAGAAATTTATGAAAATGTTTGGCATGGAAGATGTGAATTCAGTACTAGAAGTTCAGAGTGAATTTACACATTATTCACCGAGATACAAAAACTGGGCTAGTCTATATAGATTTTATATCTCGCAGGAACATGTGCATTTAATTGAAGGTCTTGAAATGCACTCAATAACTATTTCAGATCATGCACTAATAATAAAGTAAAAACTCAAGGTAATGAAATAAAAATCAGACACTGGCACTTTCCTAATGATTGGTTGAAAAGAGAGGAATTTAAGGAATGGGTTTTGGAATTAATTCAGGAGCTACTAGAGAAGATAGAATTTTCTTTTGGAAATATAAGTAGGGAGTGAGATAAAAAATTAAAGTGGAGTTTAAAACTAGGGTGGAAATAAGGGAAAGGGAAATATGGTTAAAAAGTAACAATAATTATTTAGAGGGATTGACAAATGTTTGAGCATTGCAAAATAAGGGGAATCTCTCAGAACAAGAAAAAGAGCAACTGCAGAATGATAAACTGAAAATAAGGGATTACCTCAGTAATATGCATGAGTTTAGAAAGATTGCTGTTAAGGAACTTTTTTTATAATAATTCTAGAGCACAAAAACTTTTCGCACAATGACTCAGGCAACAGAAAGTGGAAAGGGCTGTCACCAAGTTTAGGGACCCTATAACAAGGAAGATAACAAAAGATCTGTAGAAGTGTTAGAAACATTTCAGAAATTTTTTGAAAGTTTATATAAAGCTGATAAATATGGAAATCAAGAAAAAGTACAAATGGAAATGTTTATGGAAGAATTAAACATGCCAATATTAGAGGTATGAGGCGCAATTAGTAACAGGATAGGAAGAGCTGAGGTAAAAATTTGCTCTGTATAACTAATCTACAGGAAAGTCCCCAGGAATAGATGGTATTCTTGTGGAAGTTTGAAAGTTAGGAGGGAAAAAACTGATAAAGATCTGGAAGGTTTTGTTTAACAGTATTTTAAGAGAGGAGAGATGTACCAGCATCCTGGAAGAAAGCAGTGTTAGCGATAATACTTAGAGGGTAAAGATCCACGGATCCAGCTTCAAAGAGGCCCATTTCAACACTAAACCATGATTATAAAGTGTTTGTCTGTAGTGGCTAAAAGAATGGCAAAAGTGATACCAAAATTGATAGATATGGATCAGTGTGGTTTTGTGGAGGGGAGACAAACATTTGACAATATTGACAGAACATTGATGATCCAGAGGGAAGCAGAATATAAGAAAATACCACTTTTATTGGTGGGTCTTGATGCAGAGAAAGCAGGTGATAGAGTAGACTGGGACTTCATGAGTAGGGCAATGTGGAAGCATTTGCTTTCCCTCATACAATTATAAGGTTGATTAGGAGTTACATATGAGGGATCGGAGGTGAAAATTAAAGTTGGTGTGGTCCTCTCTGATAACTTCTGCTTGAGTAGAGGAACCAGGCAGAGTTTTCCACTTTCCCATTTGTTGTTTACATTACATTTAGAACCACTGGCAAAGAAAATAAGGGACTCAGAAATTCAAGGATATAATTTGTATGGTAGTCGGGAAAAGCTGGCTCTATTTGCAGATGACTTTGTTTTATACATGACAAAACCAGAAAGGGACATTACAAGTGTTGTGGAATATTTTAAGACAGTTTCAAATCTTCTCAGGATGCAAAATTAATGAAGCTAAAACAAAGGTAATAGAGGTAAATTATATACCTACACACAAATTTGCCCAACAATGTCCATATTTTTGGGGAAATTATAAAATGAAGTAGTTAGGAGTATGTATTAGAAATGACTTTGTGGCAGCTAAGGATATGTGGGAAGAAACTAAACGGAAGATAATACAAAAATTGAGAAACTGGAAGCTTTGTTATACACATATGGATACTAAGATGCAAGCAATTAAAATGTTTTGTTCCCTTTAGTCTTATACACAGGTCAAGCATATTTTTATTAACCAGAGGAGAAGCTGTGGATGGCAATTAAAAAAAAAAAGAGTTGAAGGATTTTATCTGGGAAGGGAAGACAGCAAGGGTCAAGTGGGATAAGCTGATTCTTCGAGTAGAATAAGGCATACTAGGATTACCCAACTTGAGGGGTGTTTTAGAGCAACATAGTTAAGGCTCTTATACATAGCACAAGCAGAAAACTATAATCCAAAGTGGAAATGAATGATGATACAGGGAGTATGCTCAAGAAATAAGGAGAGATTGGGATTTTGGATGCAGACTCTTAAGGAGAACATCAAAAATCATGCAGAGTATTATATTCAGAAAATAGGGATTATTATAAGAACTAAACCAGCATGAGAATGGAGAAAAGAGATTCTGCTAATAGGGATGACTGTGGTTAGGGATACAGGTAATAGGCAAGAGGGGGTGGAATTTATTGGAGAAAACTGGCAAAGGAACCAAGGTATTGGGAGCAAATAACTGGAAAGTGAAAGGTAATAGAATGGGAAGAGGCCAAGAATTAATTTGGACTGCAGGTTAGAGATTGCCTTCCCTATCAAGGACTGATGTCAGAGTATAGGTAAAGAGAAAGAAATAGGTGAGTCCTAAATGAAAGACCAGCACTGGTAGAGTTTTTAATAGAATCTAGAAAAGCTACTGCCGTTAAAAAAAGAATAATTAGTAAAGCATATAAAATATTCCATGATAATTATGAGTTAATCAAAGGAACTTAGGATTGGGAAGAAAGATTTTACAATCAATTCAAGAGACAATAGGGGATATATGTATATCTCCAAAATATGCAATAAAGTCTAGAAGATTTAGGATCTTTGTCTGGAAGTGTTTACATAGATATTTTTATACCCCAAGGTAGACCCCAAAGAATTTTTCCTCAGATGGGTAGCAAATGTTGGAGATGTGATGGGCAAGAAAGAGGTGGCTGGGGACATATTTTTAGAAGAAGAATGAGCTGGCAGACGTTAGGGATTGAGCAACAGCAGCAAATCACTGATTACACACAGCAGAATTAAAACTAGTTTAATAGAAAAGTTAGCGCTTTCACGGATATGTTCTGCTTCATCAGACTAAGCGGAACATATCCATGAAAGTGCTAACTTTTCTATTAAACGAGTTTTATTTCTGCCGTGTGTAACCAGTGATTTGTTGCTGTTGCTCAATTTATTTTTGTTACATTGGTTACTTAATTTGTTTGGGTGTTTTTGTGTTTTTTAGACTTTAGGGATTACTTGTAGACTTCTCTGTCTGAGATGCTGAGTGAGTAGATTGGATTGACTGGGAGATTATTTTTTTGAGCTGAGATACAGAATCTGAATTGTCTAGACGTAGTAAAGCCTTTACTGAGTAATTATTGTGGCTGCCAAAAAAAGCAATTAGTAGAAAATGGAAGTCAAAGTCTAGACCAACTTTACTAGAAGCTGTAAATATAGTAACAGAGATAAAACAACTGGCATTGGAATCTTAAGAAAAGGGAAGGAGCAAACTATATAGGAAAAAATGGGAATTGTGGGAACAATATATGCAGAGAAGGAACGAGGTTTAAGAAGCAGAATTTGAATTTGCCATATAATGCTTAACTGACAATGACTGAATAGATTATAAGTGATGTATAATGTTTGCAGCTACAGTTGTTTCAATCATATCTGTGATGTATGCTTGCAACTAAAGTGGTATCATTTTGTTTGTTTTTCATCTATATAAATGTAAGATTGCCAATGTTATATGTGATAATTTAGTAAAGATGTTTGTTTATAAAAAAAAAAAAAAAAAGGATGCTGTCTGACTGTCCTTTTCTTCCCAGCCACTTTCTTCTTTCCCTTCACTTATCTCTCTCTTCCTGTTTGGCTAAAGATTACTCGCTATTCCTGGGTTCTATCCATTATCCGCCAGTGATATTTCGTGGTCTTGAAGTCTCTCTCCCCTTTTATGGAAATTCCTCAGCCCCCTCAGGAGCAGCTGTCCTCCTTTCCAGAGGTGTTTCTAGATCTTTTGACTCAAAGTCCTATTCAGGAGGTACCTGTGTCCCAAATGGGGAGGGAGTTTTACTCAGGGATGTTTCTAGTGCCCAGGAAAGAGGGTACCTGGGGACGAATTCTAGATCTGTCTCATCTAAACACTATTCCTGAAGGTGTGCTGTTTTTGAATGTTGTCCTTTCAGACTTTGTTCACTCTTTTGCTTCCTCAGGCGTATGTGGTGTCTCTAGAGCTCAAGGATGCTTATCTGCATATACCTATTCATCCCCTTTTCAAGAAGTTTTTCCGTTTCTGTTTTGCTTCTTGGCTTTTTCAGTTCTCTGCTTTGCCCTTTGGCCTGTCTACTGCCCCAGGAGTATTCACCAAATGTCTTACTCCTATGATTACTTTCTGCAGGCTTTAGGTGATCCAAGTCTTTCCTTACTTGGGCGACCTCCTGTTTCAGGCATCAACTCCAGAGATCTTGTTGCAAAATCTTCATTTTTTCCATTTCCCTTCTGCAAAGCCTGGGGTTCACAATAAACTTCAAAAGGTCTTTGACTCCTTCTCATGACCATGTTTTTCTGGGGTGCAGGATGCAGACTGTGCCCATGCTGGCATCCCTGCCTCCCCCAACGCATCAACACTTATTTCCTTTTTTCAACCTCCTCTTCTTCTAGCATCTATAACAGCCAGGGGATTTCTGAGAGCTCTGGGGTTCACCGCTTCCAACATTTCTATGCTCCCTGTAGCCTCCACCATTTACTATGCTTCCTCTGACCAAACTCCACATGAGAAAGACTCAGTGGTTTCTGAAGTCAGTTTGGCTTCAGCATGTGCATCCTCTCGTATTTAGGTTCATAGGAGGTACTAGACTATCGGCCCAAGGGCCTAAGTAAGCCTAGCCAACAAGGTTCCCTGGCTTACACCACCAAAGAAAGTTATTTTCCTGTGCCCCGGTCGAGCAGAGCCACAGAAGTGATCCCCGGGGTGTATTTCCTATTTCCCATCCACTTAAGATTTTTCTTGAAGAGTGCTAATGAGGAACTTTGCTTGACATACATGGGTAACTTGTTCCAGAGTATAGGGAAGTCTCTGGGATAGGAATCTATCCCTCCAGCATGTCCTGTTGTGGTGACAAGGTTTAGGTCCCTAGAGCGTGTAGCTCGGAGGGATTGGGATTTCTTTAGGTGTAGCATGTCCAACAGCTCTGGGTTTGACATAGTTTTATATGTTAGGCAGAGATCACCTCGGAGTAGGCGATACACTACGGAGTAAAGCTGGAGGTTTTTGAGACTGTCAGTGTAGGGCATCTGTTTAAGGCCAGTAATCCTCTTTGTGAGGTACTTCTGTGGCCTTTCCAGCTGCTGTAGGTGTTTTGTGAGGTACAGTCCAAAAGGGGCATTGTGCTCTATAATGGGTCTAATGAGTGTTGAGTAGAGGGGAACAGTGACCTCTTTTCCTAGATGAGAACCCTTTTTTGATGAGGTGTGCCACGTAGAATGATTTCCTGACTACTGTGGCAATGTGATTATCAAAGGAGAGACTACTGTCCACCTGGGTCCCCAGGTCTCTTATCACACACTCCGCGTTAAGTAGACTGCCGCCTATTTGGTAATTCATGGGTACAGAGTTTTTACCAAAGGGGATGACAGTGCACTTTTTGGCTTGAGGCCATGGCTGTGACACCAGGCATCTGTCTCAGTGAGGCCCTTCTGTAGGATGTCCACATCATTTGGGGACTCAACTATGGCTCCTAGTTTGCAGTCATCTATGAACTTCGTTAGCTAAAGGCCTTCTGTTTTAGCCTGTACTTCAAAGAAGTAGATACCAAAAAGGAGAGGTCCCAGGACTGAACCCCATGGTACTCCACTTGTCACTGGTTTGAAGTCAGATTTGGTGTCTGCAACTTTTACAGTGTGGGTTCTGTCAGTGAGCCAATTGGCAACCCATCTTGCAATGTAGGGATTTACACCTAGTTTAGTGAGTTTAGCTATAATTCCAGAATGGGTGATGGTATTGAAAGCCTTGGCGAGGTCAAGATAGGCTGCGTGAACCACCTTACCCTCGTCTACAACTTTGGTGACTGCCTCAAAGAAGTCGATCAGGTTCAGGAGGCATGATCTGCCTTTCACAAACCCGAACTGGGTGGGGTCCAGAGTTTAGTGGTTACCAATGTCTTTGTTTGAATTCCATGATGATACGTTCCATCGCCTTACAGACCAGTCTCATCAGGCTAATAGGGTGATAGTTCCCGGGATCAGTGGTTGCTCCCCCTTTGTGGAGTGGGATAACTGTTGCTTTGTGCCATTCAGTGGGCACAAAGCCTGATGTGAGACTATGATTGAACATTGTGCTTAGGTGGGGAGCCAGTTCGTTCTGAAGTTCGTGTAAAATGCAGCCTGGGATGTTGTTTGGTCCCATGGATGTTATGTTTTGGGCTTTAGAGATTGCAGCTTTTACGTGCGTAGTTGTGATTACAGGGAGACTGCATTTTTCCTGTATAGATATGGGCCCTTTAGGGGGTGGGGGGGGGTAAAGTTAAAACCGAACCTATCTGCCAGGACGTTGGCAATATCAGTTGGTTCTGTAATTTTCTTGCCATTGTGCTGTAACTCAGAGCAGATCTGGGTGTTGCCGTAGAGATTCTTGACATAGCTGTAGAATGCTTTGTGGTTGTCCATAGAATCAGTGGCGATTTTGTTTTCGTAGCTAACTTTGGAGGATCTTATAAGGGTTCTCAGCATCTTGCTGAGGCTGAACAGGGAACTCCTCCACTCATGGGATTTTACTCTCTCTTGCAACAGTTTCTTCCTTCTGTTGTAGAGTTTGTTTATGGCAGGGGACCACCAGATTGGCTTCCTTTTTTTTTTTTTTTTTGAAGGATAGCTTCTTGGTTCTGTTTGGGTTAGTATGATCCATGTACTCGTGTAAGTCCTTATAGATTGCATCTGTCAGTGCATCCCGCAAGAAATCCTTAAAGTGTAGTTCCTCTTTTGCTTTATCTCAAGAAGGAACTTTAGTGGTGGATACAGCAGTTGTTTCTAAATTCAGGGCTCCCTTTTCCATCCCCCTCTTCCTTCTCTGGAGCTATTAACAGATGCTTCAGATGTCGGATGGGGAACAGCCTTCTTTTCCCTAAAGGTGCAGGGTATTTGGTCTCTTCTTCAACCGAAAGAGCACATCAGTGTCAGAGATGAGATATCTTCTGCTGGCTCTTCAAGTTTTTCATCCTCTCTTCTCTCTGGGACCTCTCAAGGTGTTTACAGATAATACCACAGTAATGTGAAGGAAGCCAAAGTGTTGGGAGCAAATAACTAGAAGAGGGAAAGACAAAATGGCAAGACACCAAGAATGTATTTGGAAATTGCCTGCCCTGTCTGGGATTGATATTATAGTATAGGCAAAGAGAGAGAAATAGTGGATCCTAAACAAAAGACCAGCACTGGTAGAGTTTTTAATAGAATCGAGAACAGAAGCTGCCATTAAAAAAGGAGCAACTAGTAGAGTATATAACATTTTGCATGATAACTATAAGAATCAATCAGAGGAGGTTAGAAAGGATTGGGAAGAGAGAGTGGATAAGCAATTCACAAAGAAACAATGGGAGGATATATGTATGTCTCCCAAATATACAACAGAATCTAGAAGATTTAGGATTTTTGCCTGGAAATGTTTGCATAGATATTTGTATACCCCAAGAACACTCCAGATAATTTTTCCTCGGGCAGGCAGTAAATATTGAAGGTGTGAAGGGGAAGAAAAAGATAGTTGGGAACATATTTTCTGGGAGTGTGGTGAAATGTACTTTAAGGATTTCTTGCGGGATGCACTGTTAGAGATGATGGGTGGGCAGATTGGTCTGACGAAGAAGATTTTTCTTAGCTGTGATACAGAGTCAGCATTGCCTAGACATGGTAAGGCCTTGCTGTGTCTAGTAATGGTGGCTACCAAAAAAGCAATTACTAGAAAATGGAATTCAAAATCTAAACCAACTGTACTGGAAGTAGTGAATATAGTAACAGAGATCAAACAACTGGAATTGAGATCTTTAGAAAAGGGTAGGAGCAAACTGCATAGGGAAAAATGGGAATAGTGGGAACAAATACATACAAGGGAGGGATGAGGTCTAAAAGGCATCAGGACTTAAATGAGCTATGTAATGTTTGAGTTAGAAAGTTTGGGTAGATTATAAGTGATGTATAATGTTTGCAACTGGCAGTATGTCTTTATGGTTTGTGATGTAAAATATTTGCGACTAGGATTGTGTCAGTGTGATTTGTTTTCATTTATATATGTATGATTGCCTGTGTAGTCAATGATGGTTTAATAAAGATGTTTCTTGTTCAAAAAAGGCAGGAATTGAATAACTGATGTAATATTGTATGGATTATATAATATATAGCAATGTGTGCGAATTATAATATTTATGCTAATATAGCTTGATTACTTTTATATGAATGTAAATTTGCCTGTGTCACAAGTAATAATTCAGTAAAGGCATTTGAAAAAAAAAATACCATGGTGATGTCGTATGTAAACAAACTGGGGGACGAGATCTTATCTTCTTTGCCTGTTGGCACTCCTGTTGTGGGAACTCGGTGTCTTGTATTAAGTGACTCTTCAGGCAGTTTACATTCCCTCAGGTCAAAATATTGTGGCAGACACTCTGATCAAATCCTTAACTGAATCCCATGAATGGATGCTTCACAGAGATGCATTTCTGGACATTGTTCACCAGTTGAGTACTCCTCAAGTAGATCTTTTTACCTCCCCTCTGAACAGATAACTTCCTTCTTTTTTTTGTGCCAGAATCACAGGTCCTCTGGTTTGGAAGGTTGACACCCTATCTTTTTCTTGGAAGCGGGTGTTTCTTTATGCTTTCCCTCCCCTTCACTTTATTCCAAAAGTCCTGTTCAAAATTCAACAGGATGCTTCCAAAAATCTTATTAGTGACTCCCTTTTGGCCGAGACAACATTAGTTTCCTCTTCTGCATTTAGCCAAAGGCAATCCTCACAAGTTACCTCAGAGGATGTACCTACTTACACAAGACAAGAGATCTCTCATCCATCCCCACTTGTCCATTCTTAACTGACTGTGGGTGATGAGATTTTTGATTCTACATAGACACCTTTTTTCTGAGGACAAGCTTAGACGTTTTGCAGATGGCCAAGAAATGCAATACTAGGCAGTCCTACTTATCTAGCTGGAAGAGGTTTTCAATTTGGTGTCTTTCTCGCAACCTGGATCCACTTTTAGTGGATGTTCTTCTGGTTCTTTCTCTCATTTGTGTGAATTGCTCAGTGCTGGTATGGCTTATTCTTAAGGCCCACTTATCGGCTATCTCTTCTTGCCTGCCTTTATCTCCTCCTTTAGCTTCTAGTTTTGAAGGTAAACCATTTCTTAAAGGTGTCTTTCATGTTAGGCCTCCCAGGAAGCCTGTTCCTCCTCCCTGGGATCTTAATTTTGTTTTGGAAAATTTGACTTAGGCTCCTTTTGAGCCTTCAGCTTCCTTGCAACATTGCCCCTAGAAGACTGTACTTTTGTTAGCCTTTACTTCTGCCAGATGGGTGTCTGAGCTTCAGCGCCTTATGGCTTGTCCTTCTTTTTTGGTGTTTCATAAGGACAGGGTGTCCTTGCTTACTAATCTTTTTTTTTATGCCCAAGTTGGTAAATGAGTTGTCCATTAACCAATCTATTCATTTGCTCACTTTTTCCTTGTCTCTGCAATCTTCCAGTGAGAAGGTGCTGCACACATCGGGTGTGCATATACAACTCAGATTTTGTTTGGATTAAGACTAAGACTATTAGAAAATCTGATCAGCGTTTTGTTTACTTTTATCCTAGTTCCTTAAAATTAGCTGTGTCCAAGCAGACTGTTTCCTTCTTGGATCTCTAAAGCTGCTGCTTTTTGTTATTCTTTTCATAGTAATGGCATTCCTTATTCTACTAAGGCTCATTCTACTAGAGCTGTGGCTTCTTGTGATTTTTTTCAAGGGATTGGATATGAACTGCATTTTTGAGGCAGCTACCTGGACTTCTGTGCATACATTTACCAAGCACTACAAGCTGGATGGCATTTCCAGAGCTAGAGCTGGGTTTACTAGGGCCATCCTTCATGGTTTCCTAGAGGGCTGTGTTGGTTCTTCCTCCTCCTCCATCTCTTCTTCCAGAGTTTTGGCACTCTTCCTAGTGTAATGAATACTGCAACAGTGAAATGGAAGGACATAGTATGGTTGTGTAAAATTTTATCATAGTGGTAGATGTCCTTCTCTTCACTGTTGCAGTATTCACTCCCTCCATCCACCCCCTGATCCATTTTTCTTCTGGATGTACTTGAGTACCTTTCTATTCCTTGGACTGGGATTCCTACTGGGGTTGTCATTTCTGAGGATGGTACTGCCAGACATCACCTTTATGCCCTATGCTACACAAGGAGCATATGTGTGACATAGGGTGTACCTTAAAGTAACCTGAAAGCTTTGGTATACTGACCAGATGTCAAGCCATCCCTGGCAGGGGATCCCTAGTGTAATGAATACTGCAGCAGTGAAGAGAAGGACATCTGTATATTTATGGTAAGATTTTATACAATTGTACTGTCCAGGCAGTGAAGAATGTATTCACCCTTATTAGTGAAATTTCTAAAGAATACAAGTACATGAATGGATTGACTGTGAGGCTGCCTTAGGCAAAAAGGCTGGATTAGTCTGCTAGGATAATAGTGACGCAGGTACCAGACTAAGGGTAAATTTCCAGTTCCCTTTCCACAGGTCCAAGTTCTGCTTGAATTTGGGTAAGCAAAACCTGTGCTTCACGTGGATGGGTAGCCTGTTCCACAGAAAGGGTAGTCTCTTAGACACATACTTGTCCCTCCTACTCAAACTCTGTATGTTGCAGATGAGATTTAACTTCCTAGATTGGGTAATTCTGATGCTGTTTGATGTTCTTCATCTCACATTGCTGCAGTCCTTACACTTGGGTAGTCCGCTGTCCTCGGTCGGCCCGAATATCAAAGTATAAGGCTGACGTCGGTCAAGGCGCATTAGACTGACATCAGGACGTCAGGGTACAAATGCGCATGACCGACGTCATATCCTCAGTCTTTTTTGCCGCATGGTCCGATGCAGAAGCAGCGTTGCAAGTGCCGTTCGGCGTTCTGAAATTTTTCGAGTTCGGAGTTTCAGACCGAGTCAAAGTTGGCTAAGTACCCCGTTGGGGAATATTTTGCTTTTTTCTTGCCTCAGTGGTTTACCGGATGTCAGAAAAAGTGAATAACTGTATTTCTTGTGGGAAACAGATACCGCATAGAGATTATCATACCTTGTGTATTCCTTGTTTAGGGCCTGAGCACGACGTTGTTGGGTGTCGCTTTTGTGCTAGATTCAATAAGCGCACTATTAAGAGAAGGTTAGATTGTGCCAGGTTGGTCTTTGGGAAGCGGTGCAATTACACTATGCCGTCGGATGCTCCGGCGTCCGCTTCTTCTAAGAAGCGCAAGGATAAAGCAGCTAAGCCCAGGGTAGACGAGTTGTCCGTCCCGGACGCCGGTTCTTTAGAGGTATCGGTGGAGCCGGTGGTTCCACCGGAGGTTTCTCCCTTGTCTTCCATTTTCTTTAAGACTGCCTCAACAGGTGAACCAAATAACACATCAGATTGTAAAGGAGCATCCAAAATCCTTGTCTTAACATGGTCAGATAAATTCTGATCCCTCAGCCAGGCGTGCCTGCGAAGAACTGACCCTGTGGCAGCCACCCTAGACGAGGCCTGTACAGCATCAAAACCACATTGCAAAGAATGCTTACCCACTTGTTCAGAGACATGTACCAAATCCTGTAACTCTTTACAGTCAATACCTTCCGCCAGAGCATCTACCTTAGACTTCAATTGAGACAGTAGATAGTTTTGGTATTTCAACATGTGAAACTGGCAATTTAGAGCCCTCATAGCTAGGGTGGAAGACGTATAAACTTTCTTTCCCCATCTATCCAAAGCCCTAGCCTCTTTATCTGGAGGAACCGGATTTTTAACAACAGAAGCCTTAACACCCTTAGGCCCCTGACTAACAGTTTCTGGGTCCGCCCTAGGACTCTTAAAATGAAACTTATGAGCTTCAGGCACCCTATAATACCTATCCGGCTTAACAGGAGCAGGAGGCAAGGAATCAGGATTAAGAGAAGCCTTTGCAAATACATCCTCCACAACATCCAGAACAGGAGGTATAGCCAAAGGCCTATGCTGGGAGGCAGGCCAGGTTTAGCTTCAGTTGGTGTCACTCCTAGTTCTTCAGGATCTGTGCCCAAGAAGCATATGCTTAAAATGGCAGAAGATTTGATTACCTTAATTAGAGGTTCTTTGCCCCCTCCTGATAAGAGGCCTAGGGTGGAACCTGAGTTGGGGAGTTTTGAGCAGGCTTCAGATGTTTCAGAGTCTTCGGCCGAAGACTTGCAGGAGTATTTTCCTTATTCTGATTCTGATGTGGATGATTCTACTCCTTCTGCTTCTCCTCCTGAGGATTTTTCTTTTTCAGAGACCCTCCATTCCATGAGGGAGCATTTTAAGTGGGAAGGTCAGGATTTCTCTGATTCCAGGAAAAGGCTTAGGGAATTTCTGTTTTTACCCCAGCATAGGCCTTTGGCTATACCTCCTGTTCTGGATGTTGTGGAGGATGTATTTGCAGAGGCTTCTCTTAATCCTGATTCCTTGCCTCCTGCTCCTGTTAAGCCGGATAGGTATTATAGGGTGCCTGAAGCTCATAAGTTTCTTTTTAAGAGTCCTAGGGCGGACCCAGAAACTGTTAGTCAGGGGCCTAAGGGTGTTAAGGCTTCTGTTGTTAAAAATCCGGTTCCTCCAGATAAAGAGGCTAGGGCTTTGGATAGATGGGGAAAGAAAGTTTATCGTCTTCCACCCTAGCTATGAGGGCTCTAAATTGCCAGTTTCACATGTTGAAATACCAAAACTATCTACTGTCTCAATTGAAGTCTAAGGTAGATGCTCTGGCGGAAGGTATTGACTGTAAAGAGTTACAGGATTTGGTACATGTCTCTGAACAAGTGGGTAAGCATTCTTTGCAATGTGGTTTTGATGCTGTACAGGCCTCGTCTAGGGTGGCTGCCACAGGGTCAGTTCTTCGCAGGCACGCCTGGCTGAGGGATCAGAATTTATCTGACCATGTTAAGACAAGGATTTTGGATGCTCCTTTACAATCTGATGTGTTATTTGGTTCACCTGTTGAGGCAGTCTTAAAGAAAATAGAAGACAAGGCTAAGTCTATGCAGACTGTTAAAGATTTTTTGCAGGTTCAGCCTCCGAAGTTTAGCAGAAATTGGCCTACTAGAGGGTGGACGTATCCTTCTTATGATTCCCAGCCTAGGGGCAGGTCTAGACGGGGTAGGGGCAGAGCTCAGGGCTCTTTCAGGCCTAGGACAGGAAGTTCACCTGCACAGTCTTCGGGTGAGGGCAGGGGTCAGTCCTTTCGTAAGCAGACCCAATGACCTACCTTTTCAGCTGCCAGACTCTTCTCGACTGGCAGCACCTTTGGGAGGAAGGTTGGCACTTTTCAAAGAAAATTGGAGTTTAATTACCCAAGACAGATGGGTGTTGGATATCATACACCAAGGTTACAGGTTTTATTTCCATACCTTACCTCCCTTCAAAGGCATGCCAGACGTTCCTCCTCAGCAAAGAATAGAGGCTCACAAACAGATTTCTCTGCTGCTCCAAATAGGAGCCATTCAGCCGGTCCCTCTGTCAGAAGTGGGCCTAGGATTTTATTCTCGCCTGTTCCTAGTACCAAAGAAGGGGAACACGTGGAGACCAATTTTGGATTTATCTATCCTCAACACTTATCTGGACATTCCCAAGTTCAAAATGTTGACGTTACAACAGCTTTTACCTCTGCTGGGCAAAGATCATTGGATGGTGACTCTGTATCTCAAGGAGGCTTACCTTCATGTTCCTATCAGGCTAAGTTGCAGGAAGTATCTACGTTTCCGGGCTGGGACTTCTCATTATCAGTTCTCTGCATTGCCCTTTGGCTTATCTACTGCGCCCAGAGTATTCACGAAGGTTCTGGCTCCAGTGATAGCTTTCTTCAGACTAAGAGGAATACAGATCTATCCTTATTTGGACGATTGTCTGATTCTGGCTCAAGGAAAAGAGGAACTTCTTCATCATCTACACTATGTGATAGCAGTGCTAAGATGCCTGGGGTATTCTGTGAACGAAATAAAGTCCAGTCTAGTACCCTCTCAGGACATGTGCTTTCTGGGCGTGAGACTGAATACAGCATCCCAGATGGCCTTTTTGACCCCGGACAAACAAAAGAATCTTTCTCTTTACTTCCATCAGTTGTCTCATCAGTCCAGGCTGACTGCAAGGACAGTCCTTCAAGCCTTGGGGTTCATGGCATCTTGTATTCTGGTGCTTCCCAATGACAAACTGCATATGAGGAAGCTGCAATGGTATCTCAAAAATGTATGGACACAGCACTGCCAAGATTTGGACACTGTCATTCAGATAATACCTTGCATTCAAAAGGAATTTTTGTGGTGGGCTCAGGAATGTCACCTAAACAAGGGACTCTCTGTGACCCGGCCAGAGGCAAGTCAGATTCTAACGACAGATGCCTCAGACAAAGCTTGGGGAGCTCATCTAAATGGAAAGTGGATACAAGACACGTGGCCTGCCAGACTTCTACATCTACATATCAACCTGAAGGAGATGTTAGCAGTCCAATTTGCATTAATAGCTTTCAAGGATTTACTTCTTCCAGGGCAGGTGTTGATTCTAACAGACAACACAACTGTCATGTGGTACATCAACAAGCAAGGGGGAACACATTCTTATCCTCTGTGCAGACAAGCAATGATTTTGTGGGAGACTGCTCTCAGTTTACAGCTAAATCTTCAGGCAAGGTTTCTGCCCAGAGCACAGAACTCCTTAGCAGATGTGTTGAGCAGACAAATTATGGATCCCCACGAGTGGAAATTGGATCCTCATGTATTTCAGAAATTGACAGTGTCATGGGGAACTCCAGACATAGATCTGTTCGCTTCTCCACTAAACTACCAGCTGCCAAAGTTTTGCACAAAAAGTTTTCATCCCACAGCTTGGAAAGTGGATGCTCTTTCATTCAATTGGAGCAATCTTCATGTGTATGCCTTTCCACCTCTGCCTCTCCTCCCAAAGGTACTTCTGAAGGTCAGACAGGACAAGCCAAAGATGATTTTAATAGCTCCAGATTGGCCTCGACAGCATTGGTACCCACTACTGAGAAGTCTGGTACGGGAGCCTCCATGGCCTTTACCATCGATTCCACACCTGCTGACTCAGAACAGTCATTTACTCAATGTCAAACTTCACTCTCTTCACCTGACAGCCTGGCATATTCTGTTTTAAACCCTGGAGGGTTTCAGCTTCCACAGCAAGTTTTGAATGTTATTTTGGAAGCCAGAAGGCCTAGTACAAGGAAAGTGTACGCGGATAAATGGAAGAGATTTTTATTTTGGAGTGCAGCAAAAGCATTTGATGTTTCTAAGCCTAATTTAAGTGTGGCTCTTCAATATCTTACTGAGTTACTGGACAAAGGTTTGTCCTTCTCTTCTATTAAGATTCATGCTGCAGCAATTTCTGCTCACTATGATTGTGACCCACCATTGTTTTGTCATCCTTTGTTTAAGCAATTCCTTAGAGGGGCAAAGAATATAAGACCCCCACGGAGAGCTCCTACTCCTGCTTGGGATCTCAATTTTGTGTTGGAGAAACTCACTCTACAACCTTTTGAGCCTGCAGCTACTGCTGAGTTGAAATATTTATCATGGAAGACTGCTTTTTTGTTAGCCATTACCTCTGCGAGAAGGGTTTCTGAATTACAGGCCCTTATGGCAGTTGAGCCTTTCTTAATTTTCCATAAGGATAGAGTATCTTTGCGTACTAATCCTTCCTTTATGCCTAAAGTGGTTTCTAGTGTGTCTTTAAACCAAACTATTCATTTGCCTACCTTTTATGCAAACCCCCAAAATAAAGGGGAAAAGATTTTGCACACTTTGGATATACACAGGCAGTTGCGATATTATTTGAGCAGAACTAAAGGGTTCAGGCAGTCTCAGCAGTTATTTGTTTCTTTTGCTTTGAGTTCTCAGGGCAAGCCTGTGTCAAAACAAACTATTTCAAAGTGGATTGGGTTTTGCATTGCTTTCTGTTATTCCCATCATGGCAAGGAGGTTCCAGCTGGGATTAGGCCTCATTCCACTAGGGCTACTGCCACTTCAACAGCTTTTCTAAGGGGGGTGGCAACTAAAGATATCTTGGAAGCAGCTACTTGGAGTTCTGTGCATACTTTCTCTAAGCATTATCACCTTCCACTTTACTCTAAATCTAGGGCTGGTTTTGCCACTGCTATTTTACAGGGCATTTTGGCAGCTCCTGCTTCTTTATAGTTGTGCCAGCCTCCCTTACCTCTGCTTTGGGATTCTACCCAAGTGTAAGGACTGCAGTAATGTGAGATGAAGAACATAGTACAGTTTTGTACCTACCATAAATGTAGATGTTCGAAGATCCACATTGCTGCAGTCCAATTTACCCTCCCTCCTTCCCCTCTGTAGTTAGAGGCGGTTGTGTGGGTTGGATTGTAAATATTGTGTATTTTGTATATATTGTACATATTATTAGTGCTAGGATGGTTGGTTGTTGGTTTTGTTGTCTTTGGGTTTTGACCTTTCTTGTTAGGGTCTTCTGACATCTGGGGCAAGAAAAGACTGAGGATATGACGTCGGTCATGCGCATTTGTACCCTGACGTCCTGATGTCAGTCTAATGCGCCTTGACCGACGTCAGCCTTATACTTTGATATTCGGGCCGACCGAGGACAGCGGACTACCCAAGTGTAAGGACTGCAGCAATGTGGATCTTCGAACATCTACATTTATGGTAGGTACAAAACTGTACTTTTTGCAGATGCGCAACAGGTCTATCAGTGCTAGATCAGAGAGTGGTTTGCTGGCCATCCATAGATTGTCTCTCAGCTGTGATGGGGCTTTGAGGTGGCCTATGTAGGACATGTTTACACTCTTTCTTTTTGTGAGGAACCTCTGTGAATGCTCCAGTTTTTGCATATACCTGTTTAGCTACATACCAAATGGTGCGTTTGTACTCGGTGATTGGTCTGGGGAAGGCTGGGTACAGAGGGACAATGACATCCTTGAACCTAGATGTGATATGCTTGCATATAAGTTGCTCAGTAAAGAATGATTTCTTTACTACAGTACGTACATGGTGATCATAGGCCAGGTTACTGTCTGCATGTTTTTCCAAATCCCTGATTTATAGGGGTCTGTTATCAGCGTGGTAGTTTCTAGGGATAACTTTTTTTCCAAAGGATGCTGTTATGCATTTCTTGGCATTGAGTGTACAACTCAGTGCTAATAAATGCATAACCTTCTTCCCAAAAGATGCTGTTATGTATTTCTTGGCACTGAGTTGTAGACTGTGGCTCTGGCATCAGTTATTGGTCTGTGTCAGGCTTGATTTGGAGGTTATGTGTGTTCCAGAGTGCATTTCTCAGAGTTTTTCATAATTCCCCCAAAAAAGATGTGCTTGAGATTAGATTCTCATAGTTCTCCACAACTCCCAAGGAAAGGTACAGATGGAGCAAGGAGTCTCTGGCCTGAACCAATGGTGTCTTTGAAGTTGCCATAAAATGTCAGTTGCTCAAGTAGGGGAAAACTCAGAATCCCTGCAGCCTGAGCTTGTACCACTGCCATGCATTTGGTGAACCTACAGGGGGCTGTGGTGAGTCCAAAGAATAGTGCTCAAAACTAATAGTGACTGGCTTCCAGCTGGATGTAGAGGAAACCTCTTGGAATGCCTTGCTATCTTTATATGGTAATAAGCATCCTTAATGTCCACTAAGCACATCCAATCTTCCTTCCTCAGCAGAGACAGAATGGACTGCATTGCAATCCAGAATTTGGTCTGTTTTACTAAAACATTTAGCTTGCTTAGGTCCAAAAATGGGACTGAGTCCCTTTCTTTTTTTGGGGCACCAAACAGAGTCTTGAATAGATCTAGACCCTGGGTCATTTTCTGTCTGATGGGACCTCCTGGATGACTCCTTTTTATAAGGGGCTTTTGAATATCCACTGCTGCCTCCCTTTCCTAATGAGGTGGAATGTTCAGAAGGGATTTTGACAAAAAGTAAGGGAAAATTTAAAGGGAGTAGTGTAGCCTCCAGTAATGAATGACTCACAACACCCAAAAGGCTAACGTGGTTGCCTCCCTAGCTTGAAGGTGAAGAGTCAAGCATCCCAAGTTGCCTCTTCATCAACCAGGCAAACCTTTAGGGGTACTGATAGGAGTTGCCTGAAAAAGGCCTCCTGAAGCCCTTGGTGCAATGTCCGTAGAAGTTGCACCCTCATCCCTGGTGATACTGTACTATCACCTGGAGCATTCTGAATAAGTTGTGAATTTCAGAAGAATAACCGTTTTCCTTCCCTCTGAGGGATGGAAAAACAAACTCCCATGACATGCAATGTATTGCCATCCTGCTCGCTCTTGATCAGGATGCCCTTAACTTTTAGGGCCAGTCAGTGTTGCACTATCAAGAGGCATTAAGGAAGGATGCCAAGCACTCTGCAAAGTTACAGAGACAAATCCAGGCATGATGTGAACTGTAATGATTATGTCTGCCACTTTGGCCATACTGTATGCTACATTTGAAATAGCATGGTGGCCAGATGAGCCTCTTTGGACATGTCTCATCTTCAGTTGGGCTGTTACTGACTTGGAAACATTGTTAATTAAGTCTTTCTGAAGCCTGGTCAGGTATGCTGTGTAGTTCAGTGCATGAAGGGCAAAAGTGGGTGAAGTATACGTATGCTTCCCAAGTCTCTTCAACACTCTTGACTCCCTGTTCAAAGGCTAGACGAGTGCACTCTACTCAGAGAACTCTTTTTTTGTGACTGTGGTAACCACACTGGTTTTGGCTGTAGGCTCCTTTCACCAGTGTGTAATATCCTTTGGTGTAACTAAGATTTTATCCGGTTTCCTAGAGACAGGCTCCACCATGTCAGGTTCTCTCCCTGCCCTCCCAGACACCAGGTCAATGAACATGTCAGGGGGGTTACCACCCAAGCTGTTAATGGGAAAAGGGGTTTGGTAGTCTAAACCTCATTTTGTCTCAGCAGCTCAAGAAGGTTGCCAAAGGAGACGGCATCATGGGTGAGTTATGGGGACCTTTCCCATTCATTGAGGTCATTGACTCTCGGGAGGAGTCTGGGTCTCCTTTTTACACTGATGTTTCTTGTTCTCCACCAGGATTAGAAATGGTTTGCTTTGAAATGGCCTTCCCCACTGTCCCTGCAGCAAATGCCACCAGCAGCTGTTCAGATTTCCTTTGAGGTTTAGTCCTGTCCAAGTAAAATCAAAGTTGTCTGTGCACATCTAAGGAGTGCAGTATCCATTCTCCTTTGTTCTGTGGATTAGAAAAGAAGGTTGGCAAATGAATGGACTTATTAAGAGCCACACTGGATACTACCTTGGGCATGAAGGAGGGATTGGTCCTGAGGGACACCCTGTCCGCATGAAAGATGATGAAAGGCTCCACTGCCATAAGGGCCTGTCATTCAGACACCCTTCTTGCTGAAGTGATTGCTAAAAGGAAGGCAGTTTTCCAAGAAAGGAATTTTAACTCTGCACTTGCAGCTGGTTCAAAAGGAGGTAGAGTGAGTTTTTCCAATACAAAGTTAAGGTCCCAAGCTGGAGTTAGGGCTCTCCTGGGTGGTCTTAAGTTTTTTGCCTCTCTGAGGAACTGCTTGAGCAGTGGATGAGAGAAGAGGGGTGGTTCTGTGTTGTAATGAGCTGAAATAGCTGCGGCATGAATTTTGATGGAGGAAAAGGAAAAGCCCTTGTGAAGCATCTCAGTTAAGTATTGAAGAATCTGAGGTAAATTGGACGCTACTGTGCCCATCCCTTGAGTTTGGTTCCAGGAACAGAATATTTTCCATTTTTCAGCATGAGATTTTCTAGTACTAGGCCTCCTTGCCTCCAGAATGACATCCAACACCTGTTTACTGAGGGATGGTAACGGAGAGATCAGGTAATTAGCCAGGCTGCCAGGTTCAGTGTTTGAAGCTGAGGATGCAGAATCTGGCCCTCCTGGTGGGACAGCAGGTAGGTGATGACTGCAACAGTGGATACACTCTAACATCTACATTTACGGTAAGTGTACACAACTGTACTGTCTGGGGCATCTCGAGACCTTGAGGTGCTGGCTCCCCCCGAACAACATGATGTGAGACTAAAGATATGAGTAGACAAGAGGATTTGGATGGATCAGAGTGTGATAAACCAGTCCCAGAGTGGAGCAGAATCATTTCTATAAGCTCAAATGCTGAGGTTGGATGATTGGAAAAAGACCATCTGTTATGCACAGATCTAGTAGAAGCAACCCAGCCCAGAAACCCAACCCATCAGTATCTGAAGCAAAGACAAGAGTTGAGCTGCCTGGGGCCAAAGCTCCGAGAGGACAAAAGACTGCTCCAGACATCTGAGTCGACCCCAGGCTTCTGGGCCTGACCCCTGGATTTTGGGATACAGATGGCTCTGATGAGGTTGACAACAGAGCCAAAGGCAGCCAGGTTGCTTCATTACTAATTTGGTACATCTGGCAGTCAGGGCCCTAGCCCCTGAAAGAGGCACAGGGCTCACAATCTTGTTCCAGGTGAGCTATACCTAAGCAATAAACACACCTTTTTTGCAAGAGACCACACAGACAGGTGTCGGATCCAGAACCACTAGCTCCAAAGAGCATATCAGCAAAGGGGCAATAAGGTAAGGGGAGAAAAGGGCAGGGGGGGGGGATAATTTCCAAGTCAGTCGGGGCCATCAAGAATGTTTACGTCATCTTATCCAAATCAACTTCCCTAAGGCTGTGCTTAGACCAAGAAAAGGCCATTGAAGGCAACAAAGCAGTCTGGTGTGGGGATTATCGAAACCAAGACCTTAACTGGTGAAGAACAGTCCCGGGGGGGGGGGGGTGAAAGCTCTTGTAAGAATTCCCGATCCAGGGTGACAGCTGTAAATGGTGATTGGCATTTACCCCTTTTTTGTGCTGCCAAGAGGGGGCTCAGTATCTCTGAAAGGCAGGACCAATGCAGTTCCTACATCTGTGCTTAGGGGGGGGGGACAGGGGCTGGTACAGAGGAGGTGCCAAAGCTAGATTGGCAGTGGAGGTTAAAGAATCAGAGGGTCTTGGGGGCCTTCTAAACTGGCTCATCAGAAGCTGAGAACTCGGCTGCTCATTTCCCGATTTCCTTTTCTCTCTCTGTTTTTTCCTTTTTCCTGAGGCTTCTTAAATGAAGAGGAAGAACCCAACTGAAGGAGACTTTGTAAGGGGGGGGGGGGCTTCATTACTAACTTCACATATCTATCAAAGCCAAGGCCCTAGCCCTGAAAGAGACAAAAGCCTCATGATCGTGGTCCAGATGAGCTACCCCTAAACAGCAAATGCACTTTTTGTGCAAATCTTGAGGGGCAGCTTATGACCTTAGTAGACAGCAGTCCACACATTTGCATAAATCTGAAGTCATCTTGGCCATAATTGTGGAAAGCTGTGACACCAAAGAGAGTGTTTAGTTCGGCACACAGAAATCCAAATAATCAACCACATAAAGAAGGTTTAATGTAGGCACAAAAATTGAAGTAACTGTTAACTAAGATATGAAGAGCCAGGCTAAATAGGGCAAACGCCAAAGATAAAATCTCAAAAGGAAAGGGTAAACACTCTGAAGAACATAATCAGAAGGAAATGTCAGCCAGGCTTGATAGTGCAGCACCTAGTAGAAACTTGATGACCAACTTGGAAAAAGCTGATAAGCACGCACACACACACACACACACACACACACACACACACACACACACACACACACACACAGACACACACAGACACACACACACACAGACACACACACACAGACACACACACACAGACACACACACACAGACACACACACAGACACACACAGACACACACAGACACACACACAGACACACACAGACACACACACACAGTCACACACACAGACACACACACAGACACACACACACACCTTTTCAAAAAAGGGAGAGGAGAAATGCCCTAACTGTAGGTAAAGTACTAGAAGCTGTAAGCACTGTCATACCATTGAAATACATTAATTTCCAATACAGCTCCAGATGTCACATCCATCACAGAAGAGCAACAAATGAGATCTGAAGAGACTTGGGGATGCATAGTGTTATGGGAGGGGAGTTGGAGATTTGGAGTCAAGAATCTAAAGTACTGGCCTTATAACTGGTTGGTTCCATTAACCCACACGTTGAGGCAGATGAAGAGACAACACTGGATCCCTCAGTTCCCTCCAGAGGTGGTGACTCTCACTGGAGCCTCCCAGAAGAATTCCACCAAAAAAAATGTACAAAGGCAAATGGAAGAAGGTTGTTTTTAAGTCTGGAACAAGCACATTTCCCTCGTTGGCATCATTAGGCTAGGTTCTAACATTCCTGACTGAACTGTATAACAAAGGTGCTAGTTTCTGTTCTGTTAAAGTTCATTTGGCAGCCATCCTCTTCTTTTCATGAAGGATTTTCAGATAATTCATTGGTGGCACATGCCTCACATCAAGAGGTTCTCCCATTCGATTCTCGGCTGGAGTGCGGAGAGTGCCTTCTGTATGGAGTCTGCATGTCCTCCCCGCAGTTGGGTGGGCGTTCGAAAGACGTGCGTAAATGGGCATGCCTTCATTGAAGCTTTGACGTCGAGTTGGCACCTTGGGGTTCCTGAAAATCTACTGACAATCATTAGCGGACCGGAGTTCCGCTGTGGTGACCCCTAACCGGGAAAAGCCGAAAGACAACAGCAGCAACCTAGTTCTTACAAAGCTTTCCTAAAAGGTATCTACCATTTCAGACCTCCCCTAACTAAACGAGCACCTGCTTAGGATTTGAATTTCATGTTGGAATCTTTAGCAAAATCTCTAGTTATTTGATCCCAAAGACTTTGTTCCTGTGCCAGTTTTTTTTTAGTAAATTCCAGCCCCTTCTTGCCTGTTTAACCATGAGATGGCAGTGTTTTCTGATGTACACTTATGGTAATATGCTTGATGTAATTTCCTGTTCCTTGAGCAGTGTGTTTTATGACATTAAAATAAATAAATAAACATACCTCGGTTTAGACTGCTAGGCTGTAAGCATCTATTTGTTGTGCCCAGAAGAAGTTTTTCTAACAGGTTATGGGCCCAGACACCCTTGTATCCAGATACACCTAGCTGCAGCAAGTAAGTGCAAGACAGTGGCAGATAAAAAGTAAGGAGAAAAAAAAGTAAAGATGGCTACCGACACTTCTTCAGCAAATCTTTCTGTAGTACATCTGATGAACCAGAACTACCAGACTTGGAAATTCAAGGTGAAGATGCTTCTAATAAGAGAAGGCACATGGAAATGTGGAATTGCAGTCAGGCCAGCAAAACCCACAGATGAGTGGATAGAAAAGGATCAAAAAGGTCAGAGCAGGAGCTCCCTTTGCATAGATGATGGAATTATTCATATATGCAACCATGAAACTGCTAAAGATATGTGGGAATAACTGCAAAAGGTGCATGAAAGAGCTAATCTCAGCAATAAACTCTAGAAAACTATATCAGACCAAGCTGATGAAAGACCTGAATATGCAGGATTATATAAGCCATACCTCAGAAATGGTTGAAAGGCTGAGAGGTATTGGGGAGGATATAAAAGACCTTCACATTGCAGTACTTTTACTTAGTGGTCCACCTGAAAGTTATGAGACACTTGTTACAGCACTTGATGCACAGCCAGATGGTGAACTGACAAGAGTATGTTAAAAGCAAGCTTGTGGATGAATATAAGTGCAAATCAGAAAGCATGTCCAGTAAAGAGGCTGCTTTAAAGATGAAAAACATAAATAAAAACAGCAATATGCAACTAGAAACCTGTAAATGCTTTGTGTGTAGAAAAAAAAAAGACACTTTAAATGCAGATTGCAGAATCTGGAAAGCTAGAATACAAAGACAAGCTAAATCACAACACACTAAGAATGTCAAAGAAAAAGCAGATGTCACTTCAGACATTGAGTATGCATTTCAGTCCAAATATGGCACCTCATCTATGCAGCATAGTGTGTTGACTCAGGAGCTACAAGTCATGTGACCAGTGACAAATTTCTTCACTCAATTCGATCAAAGCAAAACAGAAAAAATCAACACAGCTAATGGGCAGGTAATGGTCACTAGGAATCTGAAACAGTTTTATTTACTATCCTGTCTCTCAGAATATAGGTCCCTTGACCAGACAAAACATTTCAAACTAGCCACTCGGGAATACCTAACAAATAAATGGTCCTGCCATTGTAGTCATCCTCCCTGAAACTACCTAACTCTAGCTTCTGTCTCTCATCCCTCCTTTCTTTTCCACTGTCTGTCTTAATATTCATCTACCTCTCTGTCTCGTTGCTTAACCGCTACACTACCTTATCACTCCATTTGTACCTATACTGTACTTAGTAATAATAACACTGTTTTCCCTACATTGACATTGTACCTAAGTTTTTGTTGTAAGAAATCTGACATTGTACTCTACTGCTTTTCTGTATGATTTATTGTAAATGCTTTTTGCAGTTTGATCTCTAACATTTGTACCCAACTGTTTTCTGTAAAATGTTATTGTAAAACGTTATTTGTCTAACTAATTGTTTTAGCTGCCAATGCAGTTTTCTTGCTGACTGTATGTAAAATGTTAATAATGATTGTGGAGCTTTTCTCCTCTGGTCTCCACTGAAAACGAGCTAATGCTGAGCTGGACTAACCCAGTTAACAAATGTAAAATAATATCACCAGAAAGATGCAAATGAGAAATGTTCTGCACATGCCTGATCTTGAACGCAACCTGTTGTCAGTGAAGGCACTTAAAAAGCAAGGCAATGGTAGTGACTTTCAAGGTGACAGTTATGTCATCACAAAATGAGATTGCTTACTCGCAAAGGCCAAAATCAAAGATGAAACGTATCAGTTGAACTTCATTGAAATGGTTAATACAGCCAAAGAAGAAAAACACTCGAGCTGCATTCACACTTGGTACAGAAGTTGTGACACTATAAAGAAAATAGTTAAGGGTAACTATGCAAGTGCTGTAGAAATTAGCCAGTGTGATCAAATAATAAACTGTACCAGTTGCATTAAGGGAAAAATGACAAGAAAGCCTTTTACAAATCAGAGCAACAGCAGAGCTCAAAAACCTCTTGACTTAATTCATTCAGATCTTTGCCGTACAATGAAAAACATGACTCCAGGAAAGAAGAGGTATTTTCTTAATTTCATTGATGATTACTCCAGGTACACCACATTGTACCTGTTGCACAACAAGGATGAGTACCAACAAAGTTAGAACAGTTTCTAGCTTAAGTAAGTAATACATTTAGTAGAATGCACAGAGTGCTGCTTACAGACAACGGGTCTAACAAGTGGCACAACACAAGCCATTCTCAGAAAATAATAGAATTATATTCCAGACCACTGTACCATATAACCCAAAACAAAACGGGGTTGCAGAGAGAACGAATTGGACTCTGTGAAAGTGGAAGGAGCATGCTTTTCGATGCTGATATGCCAGCCACATACTGGGGAGAGGCTATCATGACTGCATGCTATCTCCAAAATCACTTGCCAGAAAAAACAACAGAGGCAACTCCATATGAACTGTGGAACAGAAGAAAACCAGATTTGACACTCATCAAAATTTTTAGAAGTAAAAACTGTGTGCACATTCCAAAGGAAAAAAAAATGGGATCCATGTGCAAAGGATGGTGTAGTTGTGGGTTACAGTGAGTCTCAAAAAGGATACAGAATTCTATATCCAGACACAAACAAGCTATAACAGTCCTCAGAAGTGTGATTGTTGATGAAATTTCTGTGTTCAAAGTTTCAGGAACTGACACAAACTGTTCACTCTCCGAGGAAAAATCCATATTAATGTCACAAGAAAAACAAGAACAAAGTTGCACAGAAATCAGAAATTATTGCAGACAATTCAAAAACTGATAAAGAAGTCACTGAACCACAAATGACTTCACTCAGGAAATCAACAAGAAACGATAAAGGTATTCCAGCTAAACATTTTACATGGCTCACACAGCAGATCAGGCTGAGCCGGGTTCATGGGAAGAGATGCAAACATGACCACCACATGCGAAGCAAATGTAGATCAGAGCTGCTGATGAAGAGATGACATCACTCAATGGACTACAGCAATGGACACTTTTAGAGCTACCTCAAGGTAATTGGATGTAACGGGGTTTTTAAAGAGAAATGGGACTCTGAGGGGAAAGTCTATATGTACAAGGCAAGGTAAGTTGCAAAAGGGTACTCTCAAAAATTTGGTGAAGACTATGATGCTGCTTTTGCTCCAGTTGCCAAACAAAGTACCTTCAGCACACTGACAGTGGCAGCTTTACAGAAAATGATTGTGAAAACACCACAAAATCAAGACAGATTTTCGTAATGGAGATATCGAAGAGGAAATATACTTGTCATAGCCAGAAGGATATGTGAAAAGTGGAAAAGAGGAAAACTATAACCAGAGTATGCCATGCAGCCAAAAAGAAAACTTGTAAAATGAAAAAAAGGCTTGCTTAGTGAACAGTCACCAACAGCCCTCAATGCACTGTAGACTGTTAGTTCTTCACTGAAGTAAATAAAAATGCAGACTCCAGGTGTTGCATAAAAACTGAGACTTTATAAATTCAAACATAAAAGGATGCCAACTACATAAAAATGTTCAAGCCCTTTCTTCCATTCAACTTTGGACTTATCGTTTGACTTGCATATGAAACCTCTTATTTAAAACTCATGCAGTCATGTGATGGTTCAGTTACTAAATTTAAGATTTTAGAGAGTCAGTATTACATTAAATGTATAAAATGATTTGCCACGAGAAACAATACAGAATACATTAACCAACCTAAAAATGTGTGCGACAAAGTAAGTGAATAAAAACAAAAATGAAGTGAATTAGACTGTTCACCAGCTGTTATATATTGAATTACTCAAATTTAAAAACAAGTAACAAAAACTCATGCTAGGTGTGTATAATGCAAGTTCTATTAAATCTCTTCTCAGACTATTTTAATAGTAAGGGTCCAAATAAACCTTAATGTGTGTTTCCTGGTCATTTCTAATTTCTCCAAATCTTTTGGGTTTCTAATACCATGACCGGAATGGACCCCATTCCTAAGTCAAAGTACGATTAAGATTCATGAAATTAGTATTGTTTCAGACTTTGATGTCAGCCAAAAGTGCTCTTCGCAGCACCCGAGGTGTGCCCAGTAACTATTCCTTCTGCAATTCATACGAGGTTACATGGATTGATAACTTATCTAAATACGATTGTAGATTATTTTTTATAAGACCGTTGCTCCTACTACTATTGGAACTGTCTGGGTATCTTTCTTCCACATTGCTCTTGTTTCTGCCTGATATCCTGGTATTTTATGACTTGGTGTCTCTCTCTATACACAGGACACTGTAGTCAGTGGGTGTGGCGATTTCAATGATCAATGCTACCTTTTTTTTTCTTTCCTTGGACCACTATATCCAGTTTTCTAGCATCTATCTTTTGGACTGTTGGTAATGGGTGATCCCATGTGATGTAAACTTCATCATTTTCTATGATACTTTGTGGCTCATGTTTCCAGAGTTTTTCAGCCACTGCAGTACCATAATGTTTGCATAATCCCCAGTGCAGCAGTCTCACCACATTATTATGCCTTTCAGTATACAGTCCTTCTGCCATTAGTGTGTCACAACCAGCAACAAGGTGTGTGACTGTTTACAATTCGGTTTTACAAAACCTACATTTGTCTGTTTCTCTAACATGTTCAATTGTCTTTATAAACCAGCCTGTACGTAGCCCACTATCTTGGGCTGCCAATATTAACCTTTAATTTCTTGGTTTGAATTAGCCTCTCCTTAACCATTCCTGTGTTTGTTTCTGATCAAAATGAGGATCTTCCAGAAGTTTTCTGTACTTGCAACTATATTTGTTTTTTCCACATTTTTTTCCTTCTCATCTGGTCCTTCAATTTATATTCTTTCCTTTGTTTTTTTTGTTTTTTTGCCACATTCAGTTACCTGGTTTTTATCTACTTCTGGTCTGATTTCCATTCCTGCTTGATGTCGATATGCTTCTGTTAAATTAAGCAGAGAAGTCATCATAGATTTATTCTCCTCCTGTTTAAAAACTTTCACTGCATTTGGATGTTGAGAGGTCAGTAGATATGTGTGGAGTCCCACGATTGCAGATCTATACATGTAATCAATTTCAAGGAGACCCAGCCCGCCTTCGGAATGGGGAATATATAATCTTGGTATACACTGATTTTTATAAATCATTTGTTGAGCATGAAGCATCCTTCTTGTTTTAATATCTAATCTAGCCAACACTTTTAGTGGCCGGTCATTCACTCCAAAACTAAGTTAGGACAGGAAGAGCAAATTGATTTATAGCTTGGATCTTGTTCCTAGATGTCAGTGTTGTTCTCAGGATTAATTTAAGTCTAAAGCATTCCTTACTGAGTTTTTTTCGCTTTTGTTCATGTTTTATTGCTGATCCTTCATCAATTCCCAAGTATTTATACACACCCTCTTGCTCAAGTTCTTTTTTATCACATTTTTGTCCCAAACTGATTTTTCCTGGTGCTGTAGTTTTCCTTCTTTAAAGGTTGCTTTTGCACATTTTATCAAGAACAAATATTCTAATATCTGAACACTTTTTGACAACCTACAGCTGTGCTTTCATTTCCTCATCTGATGAGCTATACAGTTTTAAATCATCAAGATGAGAAGTCATTAGACTTTCTTGTTTTCTAGGAGCCAAATTGTAGCCATGGCGTAAGCTCTTAAGTAAACTGCTTAATGGGTTAATCTCAAGGCAGAATAGCAACGGTGACATAGTCACCCTGGAATTATCCCCCTTTGAATGTTTTTCCCTGGGATAATAATCTGTCTATCATGGCTTAATTGCAAAGTGGTCTACCATTGTTTCATGGTTACTGCAATTTAGTCGGTCAGTGTAAGGTGCATCTTATACATTTTTAAGCACTCTTGTATTCATGAATGTGGGATACTATCAAATGTTTTTTTGTAGTCAGTCCATGCCATACTTAGATTCTTCCCCGTTTTACAGTTCTACTGCCATAATTGAGTTTTCTTCTAAATGACTATAAACTCTGTCTGCATCAATTCCTGTGTATAGTTTATGCATCGTCGAAAGGCAAGTTATTGGTCTATAATTTGTAGGGTGGCTTGCAGGTTCCCTCTTAAGAGCATTATTGTTGATGTTATTTCTCTTTATAGTTCAGCTGAGTTTAAGTATTGGTGCCAATGAGGTGTGGTCATTTAAACCAGGAATTGTTGTGGCATTCATCCTAAATTGTCAAATGAGCTCCCTTCTATCTGTGTTTCCGAACTGCTCCCTCTGACACTTTTGGGTATTGTTTCCAAAATACCAAACTTAAACTTTGAATATGGGGCAGATTTCACTGTGGCTACATAGGGCATTATTTGTGCTGCTTTTGGAAGTTGCGTGTAAATGTTCATAAGTACATTTACGAAAATGTCTTTCTGTCTTACCATTGTAGAAATACTGTATTTACAGCCTGGGCAAATTGCTATGTACACTATTCCTCTGGTATTACAATTCCCATATCCCAAACGTATTAGTATGTGTGGGGGGTTCCAATGGTTATTTTATGTTCTTAAATATATCTACATTGGTTGCATGCACCACAACATTTAGTACCCTTGTTACTGTGAAGAAATCCAATGAATGAAAAATGAACAGGACCAGGAAATAGATAAACCAATGACCAGGAAGCAGACCAGTTCGTAATGAGTAAACAAGTACAAAATCCTTTAATCCAGCCAGGCAAGATGTTGAACACGAAAAATTCCTTTAATCCAATGTAACAGAATTAAAACACAATGTGTTTTAATTCTGTTACATTGGATTAAAGGAATTTTTCGTGTTCAACATCTTGCCTGGCTGGATTAAAGGATTTTGTACTTGTTTACTCATTACGAACTGGTCTGCTTCCTGGTCATTGGTTTATCTATACCCTTGTTACTGTGCATTGTTTTTATCCTTTGGTGTTCAAATAAAAATTTTAAGTTCTTCTCAGCCTTAGACAAATCTTGAGTTTCACCACTAGTTGTAAAGATATCAGCATTACCCCTGAATAAGTTCCAGGTTCTAATGAATATGTCTTTTATTTCTTTGGTGTAGCTACCAAATGGCGACACCATAGAGTTGGTGTAAATCATCTCCTGATCGTGGTTCATCCTGGTGTCATGAGGCACTACCCCTGTGTCATTACCTTGTAGTAGGTTGTACTTGGTGCCCCATCCACTGAGTACTTTCTCAGTATGCTTCCTCCACTGGGTTACTTCCTCGCTAATCTTAAATAACAGATCTCATGAATATCCTTTTTCTTGGGTTGTTGATGACTGTTCACCACTTAAGCCTTTTTTCGTTTTAAAAGTGGAGAAGAGCATCTTGTTTGCAAACTGCAAAAATCCCTATATGGTCTTAAACAAGCGGCTCGAGCATGGAACTCAAAAGTGTAAACAGTTGCGCTAGATGGATTCATGTGAAGCAAAGCCAATCCATGCCTATACTCTAAATGTATAAGTGCTGAATGGATGCATCTGTTAGTCTATGTGGATCACTTGATTATTGCTTACAAAAGGAATGATGAAATTGCAAAGTTAAGAACAGTACTCAATCTGCACTTTGAGACTAAAGATCTTGGTGAGGCGACATACTACCTAGGAATTAACATATGGAGTGACGAGGACGACCGTTTTCTGTTGAACCAGAATGCAAACATTGATTCGGTTCTTCAACAGTTCAACATGGCTGAGGCTAAAGGATGGAGCATGCCCATGGACATAGCTTATCCAAAGTTGGAAGGAGAAGATCTTCTACCATCTAATGAGCAGTACAGATAGTGTGTGTGTGTGTGGGGGGGGGGGTGGCACTTGTGTACATTGCAACCACTACACATCCAGACAGTGAAGCAGCCATGCCACTTCTGTGCAGCTGTGTAAGTAAACCACATTAAAGAGACTGGAGTTCAATAAAAAAAAGTTGCGAGTTATCTCAGACACAAAAGGCTTGAGTTTAAAGTTGTCAGCAATTGGTAACGTAAACCACACAGGATATCTGGACACTGATTGGACGAGTGACCTCAGCACACATTAATCTACAAGTGGTTACTTCAAATTAGGAAGCTAAAACAGATCTTAGTGATATCTTCTATAGAGGCAGAATATCTCTGCTGCCTATGCCAGTCATGAAGCCGTTTGATTGAGTCACTGTAACAGTAAACCACAATAAGTCTTTTGGTTGCGGCAGTTACTTGAAAATCTTTGCGAACCAGTGTCCCAGCCTACAGTCTTATATGAGGACAATTAGGGATGCCTTAAGCTTAAAACTAGTGAGAAGATAATGCAAGAACCAAGCATATTGATGTCGGACATCGCTGCATTCAAGACTTGGTTGAAAAGTGATTGTGTTTTCGTCTTGTGAAAGTGATAAAATGATTGCTGATGATATGAGAAAGCCACTCACAGTAAACAAGTTTGTAGATTTTAGATCACACATTGGGTTGACTTTAGTAGTTGTTGAGTGGGGCTCTTAGACATATGTAGCAACTACTACTGTGTGTGATATTTCAGTTTTGTAATAATATTATAAAAAAAGACTACCAACAACCTTTCCCAGATACGGAGTCCATAAAATATTAATAAGCAAACTGTCTCAAAACAGTAGGACCCAGACACAGCCAAGTAATCCAGAATTCGATAGTCATACGTTTATTAAAAATACATGAGCTTCTTCGCAGTAGTACTGCTTTTTCCGATGTCAATGCAACAGTAAAATAAGCCCTGTTAAATACTCTCATTTCTGAAATTAATCATGTGACCAATTAAAAACTTTATCTGTACAGGAATACATAAATAAATATATATATATATATATATATATATATATATATATATGACACACACACATATTTATATTATATATATATATATATATATATATATATATATATACATACACACACACACACACACACACACAATTATACATAAAAACAAAATAATAGTAAAAACAGTACACCTGAAACAAATATATATAAAAAACAAACTTAAACACAACTACCTGAAAGTAAACATTATACATACTTCATCTAGCAAGTGGTCTGGATTTAAGTTTTGTCTTTATAGGTACATTATCATTAAGCCCATGTCCATGATTACCCCTTAATTTGATAATCCATTTGGCTTCTAATTGCTCTGTAACGTTTCTAACATCACCTCCTTGAATGGTCTCATACACTCAGTACAACTACGAAAGCGCTCATGTATTTTTAATAAACGTATGACTATTGAATTCTGGATTACTTGGCTGTGTCTGAGTCCTACTGATGTGTATTATGTTTAGCCCCAAGATAGCAGTGTATTTTGGTGGATACTTGGTAAGTTGCTTGATGTTATTTCCTGTTCCTTGTGCAGTGTGTTTCATGACATTAAAAAAAGTAATAATAATAAATGTACCTCGGTTTAGGCTACAATCAGGCTATAAGCATATATTTGCTATACCCAGAAGAAGTTTTTCTAACACCACTTCCAGTCATCTCTACATGTTTTGGCTTACTACTTTGAATACTCTGCAACTTTATGAATATAATTTTCTGTATGGTGGTGGTTGTTATTAAGAATCTGCATCCAAAATCCAGCTCTCCTTATTTTTTGTGCTCTCCTTCGCTTTATATTTCTGCTTTGAATTCTAGCCATATGTGTTAAACATATGAGCCTTAACTGTGTACTTGTAAAATGTCTCTTCAAGTCAGGTAGTCTTAAACCACTTTGTTCTTTTGGGAAAATCAACTTATCCCACTTGCTCTCTCTGCCTTCTAGATACATTCATTCCACTCTATTAATTATTGTCCACAACTTTCCTTTTGGTTGCTAAAAATAACTCCACTCCCTAGAAGCTGTCTTCACCCTAGAGAATACTAATGCCTGTGTGGTCACTGAGATATGGTTTAAAGCCACGGAGAGCACACCAACAGTGCAAGGTTGTGATGTCTTCCACACATTAGACCAGCTACTTACCCAGACAGGGACTAAAGTTGGAATTGTCTTGATTTACATCAAAAATAAATATACTTCAAGGCTGGTCAAACAGGACAATGCATTTGAGCTATACTCCATGTTCAAATTACCATAGGCAAAATCCAGTGCCACTTCCTTGGAAGCTATAGGTCCCCTTGTATGATCCAGGAAAAACCCATGGCATGTATTTAGACTTATTGGAAACACTCACCATCCATCCGAATACCATATTCATGGGCGACTTTAATTATCCTACTATTAACTGAGAGTCCTGTACAACACCAAATGCACAGAGATTCCTGGATTTTGTAAAATAATTCCCCTGGACAAGATTACAAATGCATCAACCAGAGGTGCAACCATACTGGATCTGGTCCTCACTAATGTGGGAGAGTGCTGCACAGACCTCCAGCTAACATTAGACTAAAAAAATAAATAAATTCTTCTGCTTTTACTGTTGTGTTTCCTCCTTAATTTTGCTTTTGCCTCTTCTTAAAATTACTCAATTTTATTTATTCTGCTGCACTTATTGCAGCTTGGTAGTAGCCTGATTAAATTGTAACTGTTATTCTAAGTCTTTTGGTTTAAACACTTGGGCTTCATACCTGTTGTTTTTCATTAAGAAGGTTTGTGGTCTGCACTCTTGTGGGAGGAGAGGCTGGATTCTGCCCTTCTGAGCTGGAAATTTCTGGTCACTGGCTTATTGTGCCTGCTTATTCAAACTGTTTCTTTCTGAAATTGGTGCGCCTTGTTGCTGTAGCATAGGACCAGATTCAGGCCTGCTGAATCCAGCTTTGTTTGTATAACTTGAGCACTGATCTAGGCCATCTTTTTTGGAGAAGGTAACCCTGCACCCTAGTAGCAGGAGTGTGCAGTTAGAACTTGTCTGAAGATTGCTGGAACATTGCTCAGTTTTGAGTTCTTTTCTGGTTAATTGGGTAACTTGTTTAAATCAGATTGTTCGTTTTCTATTGTTTTATATATATATATATATATATATATATATATATATATATATATATATATATATATATATATATATACACTTTATTACTAGGGGCATTGACTACAACTCTGAACTGAGATATGTAACAATAAGCATCTTTTTATGCGCATTTAATTTTTTTTTTATTGTATCTGCTTTATTTTCTGAAAAAGAAATACATATATATACTTGTTTCCCACCTTTCTAGGCTAGTATAGTCCAATTTTCAGGTTAATGCTGAATTCAAGGCTGTGTTACAGATCTTTGTGTTTGCCCATACCTTACTTGGATAGAAGGAAGTTTCTCTGTTCACCTGTCAGAGAGGGGAGCTTTGAGCAGCCTATCTGTCCCTGGAGGAGTGGTTTCAGGTCAGAAAGTAGTAGTTTATTGGCCATTTTGGGCTAATTTCTATCCCTTTCATTTCCCTGCTATAAAAACCACATTTGCTTGGTTTTGCACGCCGGGCAGCGCCGGTTAGCTAGGGTATAACTATTCCCGGCTCCACAAAGTCTCCTCTTCAATTTTCCCCTTGGAACTAGACAAACTTTCAACTTAAGTACTCAAGCCATTCATTTCTCAGCCGACACTTGCTCAAAATTCATAGCAAGCACTTATAAACCCTAGCACTACAGAAGGACAAGGCTCTCTATTTGACCTTACCAGCCAGCCATTCAGTAAAACAGTTTACTCTACCTATCCAGGCATGTCCAAAGGACAGTTTCAGGTGTACTCTTCAGTCCAACTGGTGAATCTGGGCATTTTGAGGCAATGTAACAACTGCTTCATGTACACAGACAACCCTCTCCTCCTACCACCAAACACTAATACATGCGAGAGATGCAGTTATACAGCCAAACTGGAGGCTAAGCTCTCTCAGCCCAAGACTGAATCAGACAGTCAAGAGGAGAAGGGAAATACTTGCATAACACCACCAGTCTCACACAGACCCATTAAACCAGCACCGGTAAAAAACACATGTAAATACACAAAAACATACTCAGAGGCTCTAAATAAAAATCCGTAAAAGCAACAGTGCCCTCCAAAGCAGACATCCAAGCAACCTCCACCCCCCAACACAAACCATGAAACACATACTTCATAAAACCAGTGTGCCATGCAATCACAGCCCTCAAGGCAAAATAACATACCCAACATATTAGTAATAGGTGACTCTATAGTCAGACACACTGACGTCCCACTCACTAGGCTTAATAAGGAGAAGGTTACTGTTAGCTGCCTGTTGGGTGCCAGGATCCGCCACATAACACAAGCACTCAGGTCACTCCAGAACAAGTACATATACGCTTCTGTCATTGTCCATGTTGGTGTGAATAACCTGAGCTGTACCTCCCTGGACTACATGAAAAGAGATATGGAAGGAGCTCTCTGATCACGTAGCCCAGGCCGGTATGACCCTGAGTAGCATCCTGCCCTCACCAAGAATGATACCACAGTATAAAGAAAGAATTATCAATTTTAGCAATTGGCTAAGTTTCTGGTGTCATTCAAAGGGGATCCAGTGTCTGTCTGTCTGGAATGACATGCTCGACAAGCCACACTGCTTCGCTAGAGATGGCTTGCACCTGTCACTCTTAGGCTTTCGAATACTGGCCATGGCTCTTGCCACCCCCATATTGCCTTTTTTAGGCAAGGCTCAAAAGACAAACCCACCACCGTAAATAGCACAAGTAACAAAAATCTGAGGGTAATACTACTCAATGCCAGAAGTCTAAACCTCAAAATGCACACACCTGAGGCACTCCTCAGTATGGAGAAAATCGATATATGTGCAGTAACAGAAACCTGGTTTAAGGCTACAGAGAGCACCCCAGCACTCCCAGGCTACAACTCGTACCATACATTTCGGCCACAGAACCTGGGCCTAAATACCAAAGGCGGGGGACTATCCATATTCATCAAGGATACCCACACCTCTAGGTTAGTGGCACAGCACGATGCTTCAGAAATTATCCACGTGCAACTAACAATGGGCAAAACTGCAATTCAAATTGTAGCTTGCTACAGATGACCCACCATGTCCCAGGGCCCCCATTCCGCATTTCTGGAAACACTGGGTAACATAAAGGTCCTACCAAACACCCTAATATTGGGTGATTTCAATTACCCAAACATCAACTGGGAGAACTGCTCAAGTACTAACTCCCTTGCCCAACATTTCATAGAGTTTATAAACTCAAACGCCCTGGAACAACTGGTCAACACTCCCACCAGAGGTGACTATATATTGGACCTAGTCATCACCAACATGGGTTCCACACTGGAGGGCAACCCCTCGCTGTTTAGATCTGACCATAAACAAATCACTTTGGATATCCACATTCCGCCCCCGCCCCCAGACAAGGAAAACACCGTGAAAAACTTTTCAAAAGCAAACTTCACGCTACGTAAGACGGAGGTGGAAAGTTTCAAAGCCCCCATGCTAAAGGATAACGCTGTCCAAGCTGCAAAATCCTTTACTAATGCATTCTATGGGCACCTACAAGAATGCATGGATCGTGCTATCCCAAGCAAAACCAAGACTCACTCTTCCAAGAAAAGGAAACCAGTCTGGTAGACCCCTGCCATAAACAAGCTATACAATAGAAGAAGGAAACTAGTACAGAAAAGAGTAAAGTCCCAAGAAGGGAAGACATCCCTGATCAGCATCAGCAAGAAACTACGATCCCTCATAAAATCGTCCAAGGCGAGCTTTGAAAGAAAACTTGCCAAGGACTCCAAAGATAACCACAAGGCATTCTGTAGCTATGTCAAGAATCTAAGTGGCAATGCTCAGATCTGCACGGAGTTGGTGCAAAATGGCACAAAATACACTGAACTAAGCGATATTGCCAACAGCCTGGCAGACAGGTTTAGTGTAAACATCACCCCCAAAATGGCCCATAACCATACAAGAAGAATGTAGAGCCCCTGAAATCACAGACACTCAGGTTAAAATAGCCCTCTCCAAAGCCAAAAACACAGCATCAATGGGACCAGACTGTGTCCTAGGCTGCGTCCTGCCCACGATAAAAGACGAGTTAACCCCTCACCTAAACGCACTGTTCAAAGTCAGCCTCTCCACAGGCTACGTACCCATAGAGTGGTGCACAGGAATAGTTATTCTGCTCCACAAAGGTGGAGCCACAACAAACCCAAAGAACTATCGCCCTATAAGCCTGACTACCTTGGTCTGCAAGGCTATGGAGCACATCATCATGGATCTCATTAACAGAGACATTAGGAACCTCCAAACACTGGACCCTACCCAATTTGGCTTTAAGGGCAGATCATGCCTCCTAAACCTGGTGTACTTCGAGACAGTTACCAAGGCTATAGATGAGGGAAAGGTGGTACAGCCTACCTAGACCTCGCAAAGGCCTTCAACACCATTCCCCATTCTGGTATTATAGACAAGCTCACCAGCCTGAACATAAACCCCTATGTCACAAGATGGGTTGCCAATTGGCTTATGGACAGAACCCACATGGTGAGAGTTGCGGGAGCTAGGTCTGACTCTAAACCGGTTACAAGTGGCGTTCCCCAGGGCTCAGTCCTAGGACCCCTCCTGTTCAGCATATACTTCTCAGAAGTACAGACAAGCACAGGAGGACTATGGCTGAGCAAGTTCGCAAATGACTGCAAACTTGGGGCTATAATTGACTCACCGGCTGACACAGACATCCTCCAAAAAGGGTCTCACTGAAATGGATACCTGGTGTCAAAATCATGGCCTCAAGCTAAAAGCCAAAAAGTGCATAGTTATTCCCTTTGGCAATAACAAAGTACCCGCAAACTACCACATAGGTGGTAGTCCCCTAAATATGGAAAATGTAATAAGGGATCTGGGGACCCAAGTAGATAGTAATCTCTCCTTTGATAATCACATTGCCAAAGTGGTTAGAAAATCCTTCTGTGTGGCCCACCTAATCACAAAAGGGTTTGCATCCAGATCAAAAGAGGTCATTGTGCCCCTCTACTCATCACTTATCAGATCCATCATAGAATACAATGCCCCATTTGGAATGTACCTTACAATACACCTGCAACAGCTGGAAAGACCACAGAAGTACCTCACCAAGAGGATCACTGGCCTCAAACAGATGCCCTATGCAGCTCGACTGAAGAAACTCCAGCTGTATTCTGTTGCATACCACCTGCTCAGAGGTGATCTCTGCCTGACATATAAGGCCACGTCCAACCCAGAATTGATGGACATGCTCCACCTAAAGAAAACCTTATCCCCTCGAGCCACACGCTCTAGGGATCTAAACCTCACCACCACAATAAGTAGGACGTGCTGGAGGGATAGATTCCTGTCCCAGAGACTTCCCCTGCTTTGGAACAAGATTCCAGTCTGCATTAGGCAGAGCTCCTCGCTAGTACTCAAGAGAAACCTTGATGAGTGGATGGGAAAGAGAAATTTTACCCCAGGGATCACTTTAGTGGCTCTGCTGGACAGAGGCACAGGGAACTCATCTAAGGGGGGTGGCGAAAGCCAACACATTCTGGCTAGGTTTTTAAATGCCTTCAGGCAGATAGCCTAGTACTTACCTATGAACAAAGCTATGTCAAACCCAGAGCTGTTGGACATGCTCCACGTAAAGAAATCCCAATCTCTCCAAGCTACACACTCTAGGGACCTAAACCTTGTCACGACAATAAACAGAACATGCTGGAAGGATAGATTCCTGTCCCAGAGACTTCCCATACTCTGTAACAAACTACCTGTCTATATCAAACAAAGCTCCTCATTAGCACTCAAGAAAAATCTTGATGATTGGATGGGAGATAGGAAATTCACCCCTGGGATCACTTCTGTGGCTCTGCTTGACAGGGGCACAGGAAAATAATTTTCTTGGTTAGCAAAAGCCAGGGTATCATTTGGCTAGGCTTATGCAGGCCCTATGGCCAATAGCCTAGTACCTACTTATGAACATATAATCAAAGGCAATGCATAATTGTGTACAGAGCTCATTGTAAATGGAGTCACCTGTACTGCGCCAGAAGATATAGCAAATCTACTGACTGATAAGTTCAACTCCAACTTTACCCCTCAACCTTCCCTCAGGAAATACCGTCAGATATAACTCTCCCTGCTATCACTAGGGACCAGGTACGTAATGCTCTCTCTAAAGCCAAGAACACTCATCAGTGGGCCCAGACAATGTCCCAGGATGCCTTCTAAACAGCATGAAACATGACCTGTCAGGCCCTCTGGAATTGCTATTTAACTGTTGTTGCTCTTCTAGTCAGGATACAATAGAAGAGTCTTCATGGGTTCTGTTCAAGCAACTTTATTGTATACAAACAGCCTATAATTGTGAAGTACCTTGCAAAGGTAAGGGAAAACAGCTCTTATACTTTAGGAAAAAAGCACCTAAACAGGCATGTCCAAGGGTCAGCTTCCAGTGATTTCTCCTGTCCACCTGGTGAATCTGGGCATACTGGGGCAATGCTGCAACTGCCTCATGTACACAGACAACCCTCTCCTCCTACCACCCAACACTACAACCTGCGAGAGATGCACTTGCATAGCCAAAATGGAAGCAAAGCTCTCTCCGGCCAAGATTGTGCTAGACAGTCAAGAGGAAAAGGTTAACACCTGCACTACACCTCAAGCAACTCATAGCCCTTCAAAACCCACAACAACACCACCCACACATAGCAACACTAAACCCACATATGCAGAGGCCCTTAACATTAACCTGCCCAAGCAACAAGGACCTCCGAAACTGAAACGCAAACAAACACCAGTCACAACCAAAGTGACACATAGCTCGCAACACCAGTGTGCCACACAACAGCCCCTAAGGCAAGACAGTGTACCAAACACTTTAGTCATAGGTGACTCTATAGTCAGGCACACTGATGTCCCATTCGCCAGGCTGAACAAGAAGAAAATTACAGTCCGCTGCCTGTCGGGTACCAGGATCCGCCACATAACATATGCATTCAGGTCACTCCACAACAAGTACAAATACGACTCTGTCATTGTCCATGCTGGAGAGAATGACTTGAGACATACCTCCCTGGACTACATGAAAAGAGACATGGAAGAGCTCTCGGATCATGTGGCCCAGGCAGGTATGACCCTAACCCTGAGTAGCATCCTGCCTTCACCCAGAATGATACCACAGTATATAGGCAAAATGATTGACTTCAACAATTGGCTAAGCTTCTGGTGTCATTCAGAGGGGATCCAGTATCTGTCTGCCTGGGAAGACATGATCGACAAGCCATGATGCTTTGCCAGAGATGGTCTGCACCTGTCACCCCTGGGATTCAGGTTACTGGCTAAAGCTCTTGCCACCCCTATAGTGCCTTTTTTAGGCAAGGTTCAAGGACAAAACCACCACTGTAACAGATACAAGCATGCAAAATCTGAAGGTAATGCTACTCAATGCTAGAAGTCTAAACCTCAAAATGCATTCTCTCGAGGCACTCCTAAAAATGGAGAACATCGATATCTGTGCAGTAACTGAGACCTGGTTCAAGGCTCCAGAGAGCACCCCTGCAATACCAGGCTACAACTCTTACCACACTTTTCGGCCACCAAACCAAGACCGAAACACTAAACGTGGAAGAGTGTCCATATTCACCAAGGATATTCACACCTCCAGGCTAGTTGCACAACACAATGCATCTGAAATTCTTCAGGTGCAACTAACACTAGGTAAGACTGCAACCCAAATTGTAGCTTGCTACAGATCCCACACCATGCCCTAAGATTTTTACTACACCTTTCTAAACATACTAGAAAATGTTAAGATACAAACAAACACACCCTAATACTGGGTGATTTCAATTACCCTGCTATTAACTGGGAAAACTACTCTGGTACCAACTCCTTTTCCCAACGGTTCTTGGAATTCATAAATTCCAATGCCCTGGATCAACTAGTCCATTGTCCCACCAGGGGCTCCAATATCCTAGACCTGGTCATTACCAACATGGGAGATAGATGCTCCACACCAGTGGTCACCTCCTCATTGGTCAGGTCTGACCATAAGCAAATCACCCTTGACATCCACATCCCACCCCCCCCCCACCGCCAGTAAGGAAACCTCCTTAAAAAACTTCTCCAAAGCTTCATGCTACTGAAGTCAAAAGTGACAAACTTCATGACACCCATGCAGACTTGATCTGAAAGTTCGACTGCAGAATCCTACACTAAGGCACTGTACGAGCATATCCACTCGTGCATGGAATTGTGCCATCGCAGATAGAACCAAGATGCTCTCCTCCAAAATAAGGAAGCCAATCAGGTGGTCCCCTGCTCTAAACAAACTATACAACAGAAGGAAGAAACTGTTGCAGAAAAGAGGAAAATCCCAGGATGCAAAAAACTCCCTCACCAGCCTCAGTAAGAAGCTGAGATCCCTCATAAAATCCTCAAAAGCTAGTTACAAAAATAAAATTGCCAAATATTCCAAAGACAACCACAAGGCATTCTATAGTTATGTCAAGAGTCTAAATGGCAATGGTCAGATCTGCTCTGAGCTTCAACAGAATGGCATTAAATATACTGATCCCAAGGATATTGCCAATATCCTGGCAGATCGATTTAGTGCCAACTTCATCCCCCCACCCCCTAAAGAGCCCACCATCTCAATACCAAAAGATTGCCAAATTCCGGTAATCACGGCCACACAGGTAGAAACCGCACTCTCCAAAGCTAAGAATACAGTATCCATGGGACCAGATGGCATCCCAGGCTGTGTACTACATGAACTACAAAATGAACTGGCACCTCACCTAAGTGTCATGTTTAATCATAGCCTCACCTCAGGCTTCGTGCCCACTGAGTGGCGCACTGCTACAGTTATCCCACTCCACAAGGGGGGGGATCCACCTTGGATCCTGGGAACTACCGTCCCATCAGTCTGACGAGCCTGATCTGCAAGGGCATGGAACACATTATCATTGAACTTATAAACAAAGACATTGGCAACCTTCAAACACTGGACCCCACCCAGTTTGGGTTTGTGAAGGGCCGATCTTGTCTCTTGAACCTGATTGATTTCTTTGAATCAGTCTCCAGAGCTGTGGACGAGGGTAAGGCATTCCACACAGCCTATCTGGACCTCGCCAAGGCCTTCAACACCATTCCCCACTCTGGAATCATAGATAAACTTACTAAGCTGGGCATAAATCCCTACAATCAGTCGAAGGGTTGCCAACTGGCTTACTGACAGAACCCAGACTGTAAAAGTAGCCGACTCCAAATCCAGCTCCAGACAAGTGGAGTACCTCAGGGTTTAGTCCTGGGACCACTCTTGTTTGGCATCTACTTCTCTGAAGTACAGACCAACAATAAGGGACTCTAGCTAACAAAGTTCGCAGATGACTGCAAACTGGGAGCCATTACTGAATCCCCAAATGATGTGGATATTCTACAAAAGGGCCTTACAGAAACAGATGCCTGGTGCCAGAGCCATGGGCTCAAGCTTAATGCCAAGAAATGTATAGTTATCCCCTTTGGAAAAACCATGTACCCTTGAATTACCACATAGGTGGCAGTACACTAAACATTGAAAGTGTGATGAGAGACTTAGGGACACAGGTCTCACTTTCGATAACCACATCACCACAACAGTCAGGAAATCCTATGTGGCACACCTCATCACTAAGGGCTTTTCATCCAGAAAATGGAGGTCATTGTCCCACTCTACTCATCCCTCATTAGACCCATTATAGAGTATAATGCCCCGTTTGGTATGTACCTCACAAGACATCTGCAACAGCTGGAAAGGCCACAGAAATACTTCACTAAAAGAATCACAGGCCTAAAGCAGATGCCATATGCTGACCGTCAAAAAAAAAAAAACTCCAGCTATACTCTGTGGCATATCGTCTACTCAGAGGCAATCTCTGCTTAACATACAAGGCCATGTCAAACCTTGAGCTGTTGGACATGCTCCACTTAAAGAAATCCCAATCCCTCAGAGTCACACGCTCCAGGGATCTAAATCTTGTCATCACAATGAACAAAACATGCTGGAGGGATAGGATCCTGACCAGAGACTCCCCATACTGTGGAATAGACTGCCCATACATGTCAAGCAGAGCGCCTCCTTTGCCCTCTTCAAACGAAACCTTGATGATTGGATGGGAGATAGGAAATTCACCCCGGGGATCATGTCAGTCACCCTGCTAGACAGGGGTCGAGAGAAGTAAATATTGTGGGAAGAAATATCCAGGGAATTGTTATGGCTAGGCTTGTGTAGGCTCTAGGGCCGATAGCCTGGTACCAACCTATGAACACATCATGATAGAGTTTTACTGACTTTAACTTAAGTAACTTGTATACAAACTAGTTATTGCATTCATACATGCTCACTCTCTGGCTGTATACTCAAAATGGCACTGGGAATAGCACATGACTGCTATTTATATATGTACGTTCAGTCCTTGATGTGGTTCTTAAAGATACAGCACATATACTCTCTGATCTACATCCCTCCCTCTTTGAGAAATAGATTGTGCAATCTGATGAATCTCATTTGGCATGCAGATAATACATATAGATGTTAAGTTGTCAATCTCACCTTCATTCTTGCTGGATGGGTTCGGAGCCGATCCTCGGCTCCGACTCGGCACTTGCTTTAGCTTGAGAACTCCTTTTATCAGCTCGAGGCAACCCCATATCCCATGATGCAAGGCGGAACTACCTCAGATCTCGTTTGCCGCTTAGCGAAAGAGGTCTCCTTTGCCAGCTGAGGTAAGTTGTTTTTTGTCAAAAACAAGCTTAGTTAGGGATTTATTTCCCCTTTTTTCCCCTTTCATAGTGTGTAGTGTGTCTACAACCCACCCTATTCCCTTATAGTTAAAAAGTTTTAAATTCTGTTTATAATTCTAAAACAGTTAAGTTAGGCCTAGACCCCATTGGTTAATCCCTTCCTGTGTGTCTGTGTGTTTGGGGATTAATTGTGTGTTTGTTGGGGTGTGTGTGACTTTCTTCCTTAGAACTATGTCAAAGGAAGGCAAGGTCTCAGGCTTCAAGAAGTGTGACTCGTGCTGTCAGAAAATGTCTCTGACAGACGGTCACACTTCTTGTGTTTACTGCCTGGGGCCTTTGCACCTGCAGGACTCCTGTGCTTTGTGTCACTCTTTTAGCCAGAGAGTCCTGCAGGAAAGGAGGAATAAATTGATCCTCCGTGGCTTACTTAAGCCAGAAGGTTCTCCCTCTAAAACAGGGTCTAGTAAACCTTCTAAGCCACCGAAGGTTCAGGCTACAGTATCTAAGCCTCCTCCGGTGGCTCCGGCTCCGTCGGAGCCGAGATCGGCTCCGGCTGGAACCGATCTATCTGCTTCCAAGGTAGTAGGTTTGGCACCGATTGGTTCCGACACCCGGTCTACTGTGGCCTTGTCGGCTCCGGCTGGAGCCGACACCTTATCCAGCATCGGAGCCGAGAAACCTTCGGCTCCATCTGGAATTCAGGGGACTTCGGCTCTGATGACTTCGTCCCGAAAGAGATCTCGGTCCCCTTCGTTGCAGAGTATCCACTCGGCTCCGGGGTCGTCTCTTTTGTCGGAGCGGAGCCATCGGAGCCGATCTTCGAGATCTTCCAGGCTGTCTGACCACGACTTAGAGAGGGTGGTAAGCAGGCTGTTAAAGTCGCAGGCACTGGCCCAAATGCTCCATAGCCCGTCTCAGCAGACTTCGGCTATTGTTTCACCCCTTGAACTTCCTCCTCCGACTCCCCACCAGAGTTCGGAGCCGAAGCTTCTCGGGACAGCGACTGTTTCGGCGCCGGAGCCGATACATCCTTCGGCTCCGTCGTCCTCGGCTCCGATCTCCTCCTTGAGACCTTCCTTGGAGGCATCCGGTCGTCGAGTTTCCCTTGTCGGCTCCGAGGGGGCTAGTGGCATCGGACCCTTGTCCGACCCCGCTCTCCCTCTCGGGGCTTCGGCTTTGGTAAGCTCGGCACCGACATCGGCCTCGGAGCCTTCCCTCTCAGTGGAGCCGGGAATTCCTGTATCCTCGGATCGGGGATATTCCGGTCTCCCGGGGAGGGGAGCTTTTGAGGTGATGAGGAGTGTCCTGGCTCCTGAGCCAGGTCAACGGTCCATCCCTCTAGCTCCTCCCTCTTCGGTGCCTGTAGACACCTCTTGCCAGCCTCTTGCTCTCAGGCCCAGGGATCCATCGCCCCAGGTTTCCCCATTGGGAATTTCCTCCTCTTCCGAAGTTTCTCCTGATCCTGCAGGTTAACCCCCTCGGAAGAGGACGTGTAAGAGGAAACACGCAGACTCCCCCGAGTCTACTACATCTGATACCGACTTAGATGAGTCGGAGGGTTTCCCACGATCCCCCTCTGAGGATGTCTCCTTTTCAGACATCCTTGAGCTCCTCAAACAGAGGGGGAATTGGCCATCCATTGATCCCTCCGAGGATGAGTCGGTATACCTGGAGGCTTTTGGATCCCGACCCTCCACCTCCTGGGTGTCTCCGCCCTTCGACCCACTTATGCAGGTAGTGGCTCGGAAGGCGTGGGCAGCTCCAGATTCTGTGGAACCTGTCCCCAGGAGACCATCCAAGTTTATTATGGCCCCTACGGACAAACAGTTTCTTTCCAAGGGCGTCTCTGTGGATGCTATGGTGGTGGCGGCGGCCACTAAGAAGGAACTGGCGGATCCTTCAGTACCTGTCCATCCTCCTAACAAGGATTCTAGGACCATGGACAGGTATGGAAAGCGGATGTTTTCTTCAGCGACCTTTGCTATGCGTTCGCTGAACTACCTTTGTCTCTTCACCAGGCTTCAAAGAGATATTCTCAAGGAACTGGGTGAAGTGGTCCAGGATCCTTCTGCTGCTGGGGCTCAAGAAAAGATTGCCTCACAGCTAGCAATCCTGAATTCCTTATCCAACTCCTCCATGCGGCTCATATCCTATGCGGCCGATGGAGCGAGCAGGGCCGCAGGCACAGGAGTGGCTCTTAGACGCCAAGCCTGGATGCGGCTTTGTAATTTTGCGGACCCCTTTAAGGCGTCCTTCACCAATACCCCCTTTGATGGTTCGGCTTTGTTCGGACCTCAGGTGAAGGATACCTTGACCAGGTGTGAGCAGGACGGTAAAACTCTTTCTGCCGTTGGAGTCCATTTTTCCACCCCTTCTAGACCATATCCCAAGGGTCAGAAGGGAGGGAAGATGTGGTTCCATAAAGCCCAAGGAGCTACACCGGACACACGTGGTCAGTTTACCCCCAGAGGCAGAGGGGGTAACAATAATAGACGCCGCCCTAGAGGCAGGGGGGGTCCTCAGAACCAGGTCAACAGGGAGTCTCTTCCTGAGAAGCCCTTTCAGCACCCCTGAGGTGTTGCCCGACTGTCCACCCTTGGAGGCAGTCGGGGGAAGGATTTCGCTGTACCCAGTAGCCTGGCATTCCCTCTCACAAGATATGTGGGTACAGTCGATCATATCCGAGGGTTACAAAATCCCTTCGAAGGTATCCCGTACCTCAACAATCCCTTCCAGACATCTCACCCGGTCAAAGGGATTTGGCAGAACAGGAGGTTTCAAAGCTCCTAGGAAAAAGATCCGTCCAAACTGTTCCGGCAGACCAAGTAGGATCCGGCGTCTACTCGAGATTCTTTTTGGTCCCCAAAAGGACGGGAGATTGGAGACCAATATTAGACCTGAGCAATCTAAACAGATTTGTCAAGAAGGCAAGATTCCGGATGGTCACGCTTCAGTCCATTCTGCCTTTTCTGGGCAAGGACAACTGGATGTGCTCTATAGACCTTCAGGACGCGTACTATCACATAAAGATTCACAGGCGCTCCAGAAGGTTTCTCCGCTTTCGGCTAGGGACCAGTCATTACCAATTCAGAGCCCTGCCCTTTGGCCTCACTTCAGCCCCCAGAGTGTTTACCAAATGCATGGCAGTGGTCACAGCTCATCTGAGACGTCAAGGATTCCAGGTGTTTCCTTATTTGGACGACTGGCTCCTCTCCGCCACCACCAGGTGTCAGCTTCTTCAGACCAGAGACTACACTCTGCAGCTTTGCAGGAGTTTGGGAATTTCAGTAAATTTCTAAAAATCTTCTCTGCGGCCTTGCCAATCTATCACCTTTATAGGCGCAGAATTAAACACCGTCAAAATGTTAGCCAGACTAACAGATCAAAGAATTCTGGACATCCAAAAATTCGTTCGGATTCTATTGCAGAGCAGCAAGGTCAAAGCCAGATTGATACTGAAGGTTCTAGGTCTTATGGCTGCGGCCATTGTTCTTCTACCACTGGCTCGCTTCCACATGCGTCTTCTGCAGTGGATGTTATTCACTCACTGGTCGTACCACAGTCTCCCGATGAGGCACGAAATCTTAGTCACACAATCGTGCAGAACTCATCTGAACTGGTGGATATCTTCCCCACTGCTTCATCAGGGCCGACCCTTTGTTCCCCCTCCTCCAGTTGCCACAGTCACTACGGATGCCTCTCTGATCGGGTGGGGGGGGCATTATCAGGGCAGGATGGTCCACGGGACGTGGCAACCCATAGAATACCATCTGCACATCAATGTCCTGGAGATGAGAGCGGTGCTTTTAACATTGCAAGCCCTCAACGACTTTCTTCCCACGGGGACTATTGCAGTACAAACGGACAACATGTCCGTGGTCTGGTACATCAATAAGCAGGGCGGGACCAGGTCCTGTCCGTTGTGTCGAGAAGCTCTCAGACTTTGGCAATGGGCAATCTACTCTCATCGGTTTCTGATAGCAACGCACATCCCCGGCAGGTCCAACCTCTTGGCGGACAGGCTGAGCAGATCCATTCTGATGCCTCACGAGTGGTCTCTCAATCAATCTGTAGTGGATCAGATTTTTCTGAAGTGGGGCACTCCTTGTTGCGATCTTTTTGCTACTCCTCAAAACAACAAGTGCCCCAATTTTTTCACCCTCTTTCCCCTTCCAGGCCAACCCCTGAGAGACTCTCTAACCCAGGATTGGCCCCGGGGACTTCTGTACGCTTTTCCCTTGATTCCACAAGTCATTCAGAAAGCCACCGTTTTGAGGGCCAAGTTGATTCTCATTGCCCCTTATTGGCCTCGACAAATTTGGTTTCCGTCTCTGCATCGTCACCTCCTGGTGCAGCCCTGGCATCTGGACCCAGTTCCGGATCTCTTGATCCACCAATCGGGTCAGCAGCACCGGGCCATTCATTCTCTCAACCTCACTGCTTGGTTGCTCCACTTCCTTCCCTAGCCAGGCTTCCGATGATCTCTGACTCAGAGACATCTTAGTGTCTTCTTTAAAGTCGTCCACTAGGACTGTTTATGCTAGCAAGTGGTGACGTTTTTCTATTTGGGCAAATTCCAGGAATATTGATCCCTTTACTGCTCCTGTACATTCTGTTTTAGATTTCCTGGCTGAAGTTTTTCATTCAGGATCTTCTTCATCTACAGTTAAAGTTCAACTGGCTGCTATTTCCAAGTATCATGTTGGCTTGCATGATAATAACATTGTCTCACAGATTATGCAAGGCCTTTCTGAGAGGAGTTTTTCTCCTAAAGCCGCCTATAAAGCATCCTCCTCCGCAATGGGATCTAAATTTAATGTTGGCATCCTTGATGTTACCTCCCTTCGAACCGTCTGCTTCATGTTCTTTGAAGTTATTGACCTGGAAAACTATATTCTAACTGGCTGTCACTTCAGCAAGAAGGGTTTCCGAGATTCAAGCTCTCTGCATTCGTTCCCCTTACTTGGTTTTTCATAAGGACCGGGTATCCTTAAGAACGAACCCGTCCTTTCTCCCCAAAGTTGTGTCTCAAACCAATATTAACCAATCTATAGATCTACCAGTCTTTTTCCCAAACTATTCTGACAGAGCTGAACAAAAGCTTCATTTTTTGGATGTCCATCGTCAGCTCAGGTACTATTTGCATAGAACTAAACAATTCAGGAAATCGGACCAATTATTTGTCTCCTATGCAGAAAACAGGGTAGGTCTTCCAGTTTCTAAAGTGACCTTATCCAGATGGTTGACTTCCACCATTTCCTATGTGTACTCTCTCAGAGGCAAGCAGCTACCTTCTAAACCAAAAGCACACTCAACCAGGAGTCTATCCACTTCTGCAGCCTTTCAGGATAGACTACCCATTGATACCATTTGTGCAGCAGCTACTTGGGCCACGCCTCATACCTTTGTCTCTCATTACAAGTTAGACTTGGCCTCCAGAGACAGGGCCAGTTTTGGTTCCACAGTTCTCAAGAGTCTGTTCCATTGAGCCACCCGGGATACAGGTGCTAGGGACGCGGTCCCATCCAGCAAGAATGAAGGCGAGATTGACAACTTAACATTTAGAAGTTATGTACCTACCATAACGTTCCATGTTAGTTGTCTTCTCTCGCCTTCTTTCTTGCGTCCCTCCCTCCTTCCCCCTGGCCTGGACAGATCTTAAAGAGTTCCTATCAGGTTGTTTCCTCCTGAGCCTTAATATGAGGACTCTTATTATGAATTTGGTTTCCTAATTATGTTAGGTTAGTCCTTAGCAGGGTAGGTTAGCTACCAAACGAGATCTGAGGTTCCGCCTTGCATCATGGGATATAGGGTTGCCTCGAGCTGGTAAAAGGAGTTCTCAAGCTAAAGCAAGTGCCGAGTCGGAGCCGAGGATCGGCTCCGAACCCATCCAGCAAGAAAGAAGGCGAGAGAAGAAGGCGAGAGAAGACAACTAACATGGAACGTTATGGTAGGTACATAACTTCTAATTTTTTATCATGCAGTTACACAGACCTAGGTACATATATACAGTTATGTCCATGTCCCTGTGTATTTCACACTGGGTCTGTAAATATGACCAGATCATGTAACAAAACTGAGAATTAGATTTAGCAACCGGAACTGTCTGATGAATGTTCAACCTTGGAAATATCTGGAACAATCCTCAAGGTTGAAAGTAGAGGTTAAGACACGTTCTGGGACAGGAACAATGTCTGACTTGCTCAGAGATCTAGAGTCTGTGTCACAGGACCAATGCCACAATAATGATTCTGGTACAGAAAGAAGATGTCTATGATTTCTCCTGTGCTCCACAGCCTCAAATTCTGCAAAGTAGGATCTTGGCACGTACCTGTAACTTGACCAATCCGAAACCTTTCACTGTATCCTCACTGTCTCTCCTTCTTTCAACAGATGAAGAAATCGGCTCGTTTTATCATAACTGGACTTCTGGATAGAAAGCTTCTTGAATAATTGGGCTTTGATGGTTCTGTTCTTCACTTTAGGCCTCAATAAACTGAAATTGGTAGGTAGCGTTGTTCTGGTTTGCCCGGATAGAAGTATTTGAGCAGGCGAGCCAAGTTATATCATCAATGGGTTATGCTTCTGAGATTAAATAAATTCAAAAAGACATCGGTATTGTCATGCTTTGACCTTTCAAGTAATTGCTTTGCACTCTGCACTGCACGTTCAGCAAGTCCATTTGACTGTGGATATTCAGGACTGTGAGTAACATGTACAGAGTCCCATTCTCTTACAAATTTCTGAAGTAACTGACTAGTAAATTTAGTACCATTGTCAGAAATAAGTTTGTGTGGATTACCATGGACTGAGAAATGACATTTCAATTTAGTAATACGTGTAGTGGATGTTAGATTAGGTAGTTGATCAATCTCAAATAAGAGTCTACCAACACTAAATAATGCTGATTGTTCTACTCGAGGATATCAGTGGCTACTGTAGTTAAGGAATTTGGCTTAGATGAAGTGGTTCTTTTTGAAAATGCAGTTTAGTACTATTGCATTCTGAACAAGAAGAAAGTACTTTTATCAATGTATTTCAGTAATGAAGGCCAAAATACTAGATGCTATGTTGTCCTATCTCGCGGTAATTCTTGCAGGTTGGGGTTCGGGGCCGATCACGGCTCTGACTCGGCTGAGTACTAAAGCTCGAGAGCTTCCACTGGCTGGAGGCTAACCCCTATCCCATGATGCTCTGGGCCACATCCCCAGATCTTGTTTCCACTCAAGCGATCGAGAAGTGTTCCTACTGGCTTGTTGGCTAAGTATAGGTTTTGTTAGTGTAATTTCTCTCTGTATACTCCTATTACAGTTTTTCGTGTTGTCTGCGTTAAGTCATTGTAATTAGTTGAAAACCTCCTTCCCAACCCAGTGAAAGTTTCTGTTTAACTTAGAGGGCTCTCACGGCCTGTTTACGTTTGGGGGGGTGCTTCCTTGTCCTGTCTGTGTAGCAGAAGAATCCATTTAAGTTAGAGGATTCTTCTTTTCCCTTTCCTTCTTACTTCTGTTTCTTGCTGTTAAATTAAAAAAAAAAAAAGTTTGTTTTCCTTATAGTAGTTTTTTGCTGTTGCTATAGTTAAACTGTCTTTTCAATAGTTGCAGCCTTGATTTTAGCCAAATAATGTCCAAAGACAAGGATAAAGAAAGGGAACCCAAGGAGCATAAACAGTCAGTGTTCAAAAAGTGCGATAAACGCACTCAGAAGATCTATTGCAGATGGGCACATGAGTTGCGTCTGTTGCCTCGGTGCCATCCATTTACAGGACCCCCCTGCACCATATGTCATGGTTTTAGTAGCAGGGTGCTCCATGAGCATAGGAATAAGCTAATGGCAAGGGGTTTATTGAAAGGGCCTTTTCAGGAAGCTTCAGACCATTCTCAAAGCTCCAAATCTTCCTCCCCTTCTTCAACCCAGTCTAAATCAACCAAAAGACCGGCTACGACAGCTCCAGTTTCGGAACCACCAAAAAAGATTGTGTCATCTGAACCGAGGGCTCCTGACTCCGATAGACCTGGAACTACTTCAGCGCCAAGAGTGTCCATGGAGCCGACAGAAGTATCAAGGAGTCAGTCTCCTTTATTGGAGCCGATATCTCTGATGCTGAGATGTCCTATTCTGGACAGGGGTTGATCTCCTTATTTATCCACCCGTCCTTCCAGGAGTTTATCTGATGAAGATGTGGAGCGGCTGGTGAAGAGATTGCTTCAAACACCGGCCCTGGCAAAAATGTTGTTGACTCCAGACCCAAAGGAATCTGAGCCATCCCATATGATGCTTGCTTCATCGATTCCTCCTCCGATCATCCTGGAGTCTTCGGAGCCAGAGAGCTTGGATACAATAGTAGTGGAACCGTCTGCACCGAGATCACCTTTGGAATCTTCGGTTCTGACTTCGGCTCTGATGTCTTCAGCTCCTTCCGATGCTGAGGAGTCCAGGAGCTGACACTCTCTAGTCTGATCCAGGGAGGGGAGTCTGCACGGACAGTTGTCTGATCTGACTCTGCCACTCAGTGCCTTGCTAGGTTGAGCTCGGCTCCTACCTCAGTTTCGGAACCACCTACTCAACTCGGAGTTGGCCTTCTGGGTCAGGGTTGCTGTTGAACTGATGGAGAGAGTGCTGTTCTCAGACAGCCCCACTCTCTGAGCCAACTTCTCGTCCCTCCCAGGTGCCAGTGCCTATCTCGTCGCCACCACCCCCTCCCAAGCGCAAAGACCCAGATACTCAGGAAGCCCTTGCAGTTGGCATTGTCTCTTCCGAAACTTCTCTGGAGTACCCCACTGAAGAAGTCCCTCGGAAGAGACTGTGCAAAAGGAAGCACATAGACCCCCCTGAGTCTGGCACTTCTGATACCAATTTGGATGAGTCGGAAGGGTCCCCACAATCCCCCTCTGAGGATATCTCCTTTACGGACATCCTTGAGAGATCCTGAAACAGAGGAGTGGCTGGAAGCCCAACAGCCCTTCAGAGGGCGAATCGGTATGCCTGGAGGCTTTTGGGCATACCTCCCAACCGTACCAAATTAATCGTTTAATGAGTTTTGGGATCCAAATAATGGGGTGCCACAATTCCCGAGTGGCACCCCTTCATTTCCGATTTTTTTCCGTTTTTTAAAATGTTTTTTTTTTCTGTTTTTGAGCTGACGTCATCACATGAACAATGACATCAGCTCCGCCAGCCTGTCGGAATTGAGCTCAAGGGCTCACGTGCACACATTTCTGGCTGGCTACTACTGTTTGAATGAATCAGCGAGTGGGAAGAAAACAGCATGTCTAGCTGTGCTTTTTTATTTTCTAATTGGACTGCTGCTGAACAGAGTTAGTTCCATATCAGTTACTGGTGTTAGAGCTACAGGCTCATTTCAAGGTATTTAGAGCTTCTCGCTTCTGAATGGACTCATTTCATTTCAAGGTATTTAGAGCTTCACTTCTGAACGGTTTCATTTCAGTTTATTTCAAGGTATTCGTTACTGTTAGAGCTAAGCTGCTTATTTCATTTCAAGCTTCTGACTCATTTTCACTTTCTGGAGTTAGAGCAACTGCATTTAAGGTGTGTACTTGTGTGTGCGTGTGTGTATGTGGTGCGCGCGTGTGTGTGTGGTGCGTGTGTGGGGGGGTGTCTCCCCGTGAATACACCTGGTGGCTAGAGGTACTCAGGCTCAAACCCTGTACCTTGAGTACAGGTACAAGGAGCCTAAAGTCCCTAGCCACCACCGCTTGTCAATTTATGCCTCATATTTTTGTTCTGTTCCTCATTAAATCTGTGGTTTTCATGATTTTTGTGGCAAATCACTGAAGGATTAAATTCACTAAATAATGACAGGCATTTGAATTTCACACTTCAAATTGTTCAGAAAATAAATGGTAACAAAACCTTTTATTCTAGCAATTTTCTAGGTTTACAAGATCAGTATTAGAAATTTGTCCCTATTTTGGGGCTGTATTCCCACCATTATTGGCTTTGTCCAGGTTTTTTGTGCAAAGACATTGAAAGCTGTTTGAGAAGTGAGAACTGAATTCTGTATTCCCCCACCCAGGCCACTGCTGAAAATGGACATCTATCCAGTCTGACTATACCGGTTAACAAATGTAAAATAAATAAAATTACTGGATTTGTACAGGTTTTTTTGTGCTAAGAGATTGAGAGCTATGGTGAGAACTGAGTTCACTAAATGATACTCATTTAAGTTTTAGTCTTCCTATCTTCTTTCAGGAAACTGCTGATTTGGCATAGTGGTATGTTGCTCTAACTGTAGTGCACAGGGTCCTGGGTTCAAGACTTGGCAGTGAAAGGCATGGTGGTAATAAAACATTTTAGTCTAGCAACTTTAAATTATACAAGCAATGTTTAAAATGTGTCCCTGGTTTTTGGCCTTTTGACTCCCCCAGAACCTATGCAAAATGCCTATGGCTTACACTACTGTCAATATATATATATATATATATATATATATATATATATATATATATATATATATATATATACATATACATATACACACACATGGGTCTAGGACTTTTGATCGAAAGATCAAAAGTCTGAAACCCAAACGACTGGGCATATTTATGCGAAAGTGCGAGAAGCACTTTTGCGTAAGTATGCCATTTGCCGAGGCCGTTCTATGGTGCAGATAAGGGAAAATTCCCTTTTCCCCACTGTAGTGCACTCTTGGAAGGAGAATATTAAAGTAGGGGGGGTGCAGGGGGGCAAAGCCCCTCAGAAACTTTTTTATTAACATGCTTTAACGAAAGCTCTTTCTCGATAAAATCGCTTTCGTTGAAGTGTGTTCGGTGGTTATGGATTCGGACGGTTGATCATTAGATCAAATGTCCTAGATCCATATATATATTGTGTGTGTCTGTGTGTGGAAGTAGACTTTTATGATGGAAATGTTCTGAATTGAGAAGTTTTGTCATTATTGGTTCATGCATTTTGTTTCATTGCCTACTGGAAAAATGTTCAAACAGTAAATTTAAAATGTGCTCCAACTTAAGTCTAACAAGTGTGCTATAGTATACAAGGAATATAATTTAAAGTCAGAAAGGTGCATCAAAGAATGCACGTACGTTTCTTTTGTGTGCAAGGGGCCTATGATTTGAAAATAGCCCAAAGGTAGTCTGTATTCACCACTGGCCAGATGCAGTTTCTTTGATGTGGTGTGGGTTTTAATGCTGTTTCAATGGCTGTGAGTTTCAAGGGAAGAGAAGTTTTAATGCCGAGTCTGTTTTCATTGTGAGACAGTATTGCTTTGTTTAGCAGGTATCTATTAGTGTTTATGTATTCTGCTATAAAATGTAAAAATAAAATCCAAATAGTCATTGTAGAAGTAAAGCAGTATGCATGCACATATTAGTGTTTATGGGAAATGGGCGAAATAGCCAGGTAATGGGACATTGGAATGGCTGCAGGGGGACTCTGGTGCCATATTTTGGTTGTCTGTTCTTCATTTTGCATTTGAAAGTTGGTATTCCACAATTCCGTTGGAGTGGGCGGGGTTATGTAATTATGTATGCAAATTTTGTTAGTCAGCGTAGAGATTTGTACCCATTTTTCATGGGCTTTGTCCAGATTTTTGATGTTTCCAGATTGAGAGGGTATGCTTTTGGATCTCGCCCTTCCACCTCCTGGGTGACTCCCCCATTTGACCAGCTGTTAGCCGTCATATCCTGTAAGGCCTGGACATTGATACAGTGGAGCCTGTTCCGAGGAGGCCTATCAAATTTATTACTGCTCCCCTAGAGAAGGAATTTTTGACTAAAGGTGTTCCTGTGGATGGTGATGGTGGTGGCGGTGGCCAACAAGAAGGACCTATCGGAGGCCTCCTCATCTGTTCATCCTCCTCACAAAGAATCTAGGACTATGGACAGATATGGAAAGCATGTGTTTTCTTCAGTGCCTTCATCCCGAGGTCGCTGAATTACCTTTACACATTTTTTATAAGACTTCAAAGGGATCACCTCAAAGAACTTGGAAATACCCTTCAGGGTCCCGTAGCTTCAGGGTCCGCAGGCAAAGTATCCTCTAAGCTCTCTACCCTCAATTCCATCGTAAACTTTTCCATGAGACTGATTTTATATGTGGCTGATGGAGCAAGCACAGCAGCTGCGACAGGAATTTCCCTGAGTAGGCGTTCCTGGATATGCCTTTGCAACTGTGCCTTCAAGTCTTCCTTCACCAACCTTTTTTGTACCAAAGGTGAAAAATACTTTGACCAGGTGCAAGCAGGATGGGGAAAACCTTATCTGCTGTTGGAGTCTGTTTTTCTGCCCCATGTAGACCCTATCCCAAAGGTCAAAAGGGCAGAATGATGTGGTTCCGCAAGTCCCAAAAAGGTTTCTCTGATGCACATGGTGACTCTTCCCCCAGGGACAAATGGGGAAGTTATAATGGAAGACGCCAACCTCCCGTCCGAGGGGATCTGCAGAATCAGGGCGACAGAGATACGTTCTCGGACAGGCCCTTCCAGTGCTCCTGAAAGGAGGCCTGCCTACTCTTCCCAGGAGGTAGTTTGGGTTGATTGTCACTGTACCCAAATGTCTGGCAAGAAATCTCCCAAGACAAATGGGTACAAACAATTCTATCCAGAGGCTATCACATACCATTTTCCATTCCCTCTCTGGTAAACCAGTCCTTACCAGATGTTCCACCCGGTCAAAAGGGATATGCAACACAAGAGATGCTCTCGTTGCTAGAAAAAAAGTCATCCAGGACCAAATGGGATCTGGAACTTACTCAAGATTCTGTCTAGCTCCAAAAAAGACAGGGGACTAGAGATCCATTTTCAATCTCAGTAAGCTAAACAAAGCAGTGAAGAAGTCAAAGTTCCGGATGGTAACTCTGCAGTCAGTATTCCCTTTTATTAGGAAAGAGAATTGGATGTGCTCAGTAGATCTCCAGGATGCATACTACCATATAGAGTTGGACAGGCGATCCAGGAGACACTTGCGCTTTTGGCTGGGAGCCAGTCATTGCCAATTAAGAACCCTGCCCTTTGGTCTCACTACAGCCCCCAGAGTGTTCACCAAATGCATGGCAATGGTAACGGCTCACTTGAGACATCAGGGATTTAGTGCATTTCCATACCTAGACGACTGGCTCCTATCCGCCACCAAGCATCTGCTACTACGAACAGGAGATGAAACAATGTCACTTTGAGCCAGACTAGGCATCACAGTAAACTTAAAAAAATCTGCCTTGTCACTGTCTCAGCATATTGCCTTCTTAGGCACTGAATTGGATTCAAGAAGTATGACTGCAGAACTTACCCCAGATAGAATACAGTCCCTTCATCAGCAAATCAGGATTTTGATGTCAACGAAGAAAGCTCAGGCCAGATATGTGCTGCGAGTTCTGTGTACCATGGCAGCAGCTATTCTTCTAGTTCCCCTAGCACGATTACACATGAGTGTTCTGCAGTGGTTGCTATTTGCTTAATGGTCAATGCAAGATCTTCCTCTTTCACATCAGATTATCATCATGGAATCTTGCAGAAAAGACCTCCTTTGGTGGCTGCAGGCAGACCAGTTGTATCAGAGCCGACCCCTTGTCTTTCCTCAACCCAATGCAGTACTGACCACGGACGCGTCCCAGAATGGTGGGGGGGGCATTATCTGGGGATGACAGTCCAAGACCTATGGCAAGAATACAAAAGCCACTTGCACATCAACATTCTGGAGATGAGTGCGGTGCTATCTTCGTTGCAGGCATTTGAGTACTCTCTACCGAAAGGGACATTTGCAATTCAGACAGACTTGTCAGTAGTGTGGTACATAAGCAGGGAGGAACCAAATCCTACCCACTCTGTCGGGAGGCACAACGAGTTTGGCAATGGGTGATTGCGTCTCAGTGCTTTCTGATAGCAACACACATCCCAGGGAAATCCAATGTGATAGAGGACAAACTCAGCAGAGCTAGTCTGTTGCCTCACGCGTGGTCCCTGAAAACAGAGATTGTGGAAAAGATCTTCCAAAAATGGAGCCAGCCTTGCTGTGACCTTTTTTGCCACTTCCATGAATGCCAAATGCAGCAACTACTTTGCCATCATTCCTTCTCCGGGGAAGTCATCAAGGGATGCACTGGTTCACGATTGGCCCCCGGGACTTCTCTATGCCTTTCCCCCCTTTCCTCTAATTCCTAAAGTACTGCAGAAAGCCAGCTCATTGAAAAGCACTATGAATCCTCATTGCTCCTTACTGGCCTCGACAAGTTTGGTTACCCTTTCTTTGGACCCATCTGCTGGAGGAACCTTGGATTATGGATCCAATCCAAGACCTCTTGACCCACTCTTTGAGGGAGTTCCATCAGTTTATTGAAACCCTCCAGTTGACAGCATGGCTGCTCCAATTCCACACTTAGCCAGGTGTTACTCCTTTTCCCCTGCAGTAAGTCATATTTTCGCCTCTTCCCATAAACCGTCTATGAAGAGACTGTGTTCTAGTAAGTGGAAAAGATTTTCATGCTGGGCTGCGGACAGAACATAGAAACTTTTACAGCTCCTATTACTGCAATCCTAGAATTTCTTTCCAAACTCTTTGACAAACGAGCTGCAGGAGCGACAATCGAAATTCAGTTGGCAGCCATTTCTAATTTCCATACTGTAGAAATGGGAGTTACTGTTATGTCTCATAGGTTATATAAAACTTTCCTCAAAAGCATTTTCTTACTCAGACCCCCGATCAAAGAGTCCCCAGTCCCTTGGGACCTAAGTCTTGTTATAAACTCACTGATTTTACCACCCTTTGAACCCACATCATCTTGTGATTTGAAGTATTTGTCGTGGAAGACTCTCTTTAGTAGCCATAACTTCTGCCAAACGGGTATTGGAATTACAAGCTATTTCTATTAGTTCCCCATATATCATTTTTCACAAGGATAGGGTATCCTTGAGAACTAATCCATCATTCCTTCCAAAACTCTTTTCCGAGAATAATATAAACCAATCCATTGAATTGCCTGTGTTTTTTTCCAAACTACAGTGACAAGGCAGAGTATAAATTGCATCAGTTGGATGTACAAAGGCAGTTAAGCTTTCACCTGTATAGGGCAAAAAACCTTAGGAAATCTGACCAACTTTTTGTGTCCTTTTCTGAGGAAAAGAAAGAGTTACCAGTTTCCAAAGTAACTTTGTCAAAATAACTGACTGCATTTCCTTCTCTTACATTAAGAATAATAAACAACTACCAGGGAAGGTAAACGGACATTTCACAAGAGCAGTCTCTACATCCTCGGCCTTTCAGGCCAGACTTCCTCTTTGATTCTGTTTGTGCAGCTGCCACATGGGTGAGAGCTCATACCTTATCACTCATTACAAAGTAGATGTGGCCTCCCAGAGCAGGTCTTCCTTTGGATCCACTGTATTGAAGAGTATTTTTTCATGAACCACCCTGGTATTAAGGTGCTAGTGACGCTGTCCCAACCTGCAAGAATTACGGTGAGATAGGACAACATAACATTCCATGTTTGTTGTCCATCTCGCCTACATTCTTGCATCCCTTCCTCCTACCCCCATCCTGTGTTCCTGGAGGAATGGGTGGACAATTCAGTACTTATGTACATAGTTATGATGATTTGGAGTCTCGGGTTTTTGTCTCATAGCAAACATCTGTATATAGATATATTTTTCTGGTGTAGTTATTTGAGTTAGTCTAAATCTTTTGCTTGTGAACAAGGTCTGGAGATGTGGCCCAGAGTATCGTGGGATAGGGGTTAGCCTCGAGCCAGTGGTAGCTCCCGAGCTTTAGTATTCGGCCGAGTCGGAGCCATGATTGGCTCTGAACCCTAACCTGCAAGAATGTAGGCGAGATGGACAACTAACATTGAACGTTATGGTAAGTACATAACTTCTTATTCTCTTGCCCTCCTCTTAGTAGATGTAGAACCTAGGTGATCACGATGCAAAATCTGGATATACTCATGTTCTAAGGAAGCAAGAACAATTTTAGGACCTTTGAAAACAATGCCATCTTCCATCAACATCTCATCTCTGTAAGGAAAATAGGATCACACTTCAGGTGGTACACTACATTGCTCTGACTGCCATCCAGCATTAATGTAGTGGTTGAGCTTTTGCAAAATTGCATCAGTCTGTATGTGATCTCTCAGCTCATCAAGTCTAGTGGTAGAGAAATTGCGCACTGCCATCACATCAAAGTCAAAATTCTCTGCTTCAAGCTGTTCTGTGGTATTTCTGGGCGATATGGATAAGGTACCAGCCATGAAAAGAAGTCTGCCTTTTGTATAGACCATTTTGAAGCTGTACTTTTGCTTTGAACATCATTCTTCGTAATCTCACTGGAGCTGAATGCATAGGCGTTTTTAGAATAGTAACTATAGCTTGGTGGTCAGTTTCAGTCTGAATAGCTTGACCATAGATATAATCTTGGAACTTGTAACATGCAAATACTATTGCCAAACGTTCTTTCTCAATTTGTGCATGTTGTATTTCAGTTTGGATAAGTGTTCTAGATGCAAAGGTTACTGGTCTGCCTTCTTGAAGAATGACTGCGCCAAGACTAAATTTTGAAGCATCACAGGAAAGAGCGACTGGTTTATTGACATCATAGTATCCTAATGTAGGTGGGGGCGGCAATTTTCTGCCCAAGGTCCTCAAATTCCTTCTGGTGCTGTTCAAGCCAAGATCATGTAACATTTTTGCACATCATTAAAGGTGCTGTCAACTTACTGAAGTCTGGTATAAACTTGCCTAAATAGTTGACCATACCTAGGTAACTCTGTAGAGCTTGAATATTATCTGGTACTGATATCACAAGAATACCTGCTTGCTTGGTCAGATCTGGTCTCAAGCCAGTACTGGTAAATAAATGACCTACATATGTAACTTCTGGTAGTCTGAATTTACACTTCAGAGTATTGAGCTTTAAGTTCACTTCACGTGCTCTGTCCAGAACTCTCTTTAGATTTCTGTCTTGCTCTGCTTCACCATTGCCTCCATCCAATAAATCACCTACTATTATGGCAACAAATTCACTGCATCAACTTTTCCAGCAACTACTGATACACCATTTACACAGAAAGTAGACTGCTGCAGTTCTTTATCAGTTTGCTTTTTTTGCGTGACCCTTTACAACTTTGTGAGGTTTACTTGATTTGCAAAATTTTTGAAAATGGTTCCATTTTTTTACACTTGTGACATTGCTGAACAAATGCTAAGCATTTGTCTCATTTAGACACATGATTACCATCACAGTTGTGACATTTAACAATAAAGCTGGACTTGGGATGTTCTTCATCTCACATTGCTGCAGTCCTTACACTTGGGTAGTCCGCTGTCCTCGGTCGGCCCGAATATCAAAGTATTAGGCTGACGTCGGTCAAGGCGCTTAAGACTGACATCAGGACGTCAGGGTACAAATGCGCATGACCGACGTCATATCCTCAGTCTTTTTTGCCGCATGGTCCGATGCAGAAGCAGCGTTGCAAGTGCCGTTCGGCGTTCTGAAATTTTTCGAATTCGGAGTTTCAGACCGAGTCAAAGTTGGCTAAGTACCCCGTTGGGGAATATTTTAGTTTTTCTTGCCTCAATGGTTTACCGGATGTCAGAAAAAGTGAATAACTGTATTTCTTGTGGGAAACAGATACCGCATAGAGATTATCATACCTTGTGTATTCCTTGTTTGGGGCCTGAGCACGACGTTGTTGGGTGTCGCTTTTGTGCTAGGTTCAATAAGCGCACTATTAAGCGAAGGTTAGATTGTGCCAGGTTGGTCTTCGGGAAGCGGTGCAATTATAATATGCCGTCGGATGCTCCGACGCCCGCTTCGAAGAAGCGCAAAGACAAAGCAGCTAAACCTAGGCAAGAAGAGTCGTCCGTACCGGACGCCGGTTCTTTAGAGGCGTCAGTGGAACCAGTGGTTCTGCCGGAGGCTTCTCTGGAGTCCCAGGGGGAGACTTTGATATTGCAGGATGTGGCCTCTCAGGAGGCAGGTCAGTCTGAAGGGGCTTCTCAGGTTACTGTACTCCCCTCCCTTCCTAGGGTGGTTAGGCCCTCTCCTTCTGTTTCCAAGGCTTCTCCCAGAGGCAGGCCAGGTTTAGCTTCTGTTGGTGTCACTCCTAGTTCATCAGGATCTGTGCCCAAGAAGCACATGCTTAGAATGGCAGAAGATTTAATTACTTTGATTAGAGGTTCTTTGCCCCCTCTTGATAAGAGGCCTAGGGTGGAACCAGAGTTGGGGAGTTTTGAGCAGGCTTCGGATGTTTCAGAGTCTTCGGCTGAAGACTTCCAGGTGTATTCTCCTTATTCTGATTCTGATGTGGATGATTCTACTCCTTCTGCTTCTCCTCCAGAGGATTTTTCTTTTTCAGAGACTCTTCATTCCATGAGGGAACATTTTAAGTGGGAAGGTCAGGACTTCTCTGATTCCAGGAAAAGGCTTAGGGAATTTTTGCTTTTACCCCAGCATAGGCCTTTGGCTATACCACCTGTTCTGGATGTTGTGGAAGATGTATTTGCAGAGGCTTCACTTAATCCTGATTCTTTGCCTCCTGCTCCTGTTAAACCGGACAGGTATTACAGGGTGCCTGAAGCTCATAAATATCTTTATAAGAGTCCTAGGGCGGACCCAGAAACTGTTAGTCAGGGACCTAAGGGTGTCAAGGCCTCTGTTGTTAAAATCCGGTTCCTCCAGATAAAGAGGCCAGGGCTTTGGATAGATGGGGAAAGAAAGTCTATACTTCTTCCACCTTAGCTATGAGGGCTTTGAATTGCCAGTTTCACATGTTGAAATATCAAAACTATCTTCTTTCTCAATTGAAGTCTAAGGTAGATGCTCTGGCGGAAGGTATTGAGTGTAAAGAATTACAAGATTTGGTACATGTTTCTGAACAGGTGGGTAAGCATTCTCTACAATGTGGTTTTGATGCTGTACAGGCCTCGTCTAGGGTGGCTGCCACTGGGTCAGTTCTTCGCAGGCACGCCTGGCTGAGGGATCAGAATTTATCTGACCATGTTAAGACAAGGATTTTAGATGCTCCTTTACAGTCTGATGTGTTGTTTGGTTCACCTGTGGAGGCAGTCTTAAAGAAAATGGAAGACAAGGCTAAGTCTATGCAGACTGTTAAAGATTTTTTGCAAGTTCAGCCTCCAAGTTTAGTAGGAATTGGCCTGCTAAGGGGTGGACGTATCCTTCTTATGATTCACAGTCTAGGGGTAGATCTAGACGTGGTAGGGGCAGAGCTCAGGGCTCTTTCAGGCCTAGAACAGAGAGTTCACCTGCACAGTCTTCGGTGAGGGCAGGGGCCAGTCCTTTCGTAAACAGGCCCAATGACCTACCTTTTCAGCTGCCAGAGCCTTCTTGTCTGGCAGCACCTTTGGGAGGAAGGTTGGCACTCTTCAAGGAAAATTGGAGTTTAATTACCCAAGACAGATGGGTATTGGATATCATACACCAAGGTTACAAGTTTTATTTCCATACCTTGCCTCCTTTCAAAGGCATGCCAGACGTTCCTCCTCGGCAAAGAATAGAGGCTCACAAACAAATTTCTCTGCTGCTTCAAATAGGGGCCATACAGCCGGTCCCTCTGCCAGAAGTGGGCCTAGGATTTTATTCTCGCCTGTTCCTAGTACCAAAGAAGGGGAACACGTGGAGACCAATTTTGGATTTGTCTATCCTCAACACTTATCTGGACATTCCCAAGTTCAAAATGTTGACGTTACAAGAGCTTTTACCTCTGCTGGGCAAAGATCACTGGATGGTGACTCTGGATCTCAAGGAGGCTTACCTTCATGTTCCTATCAGGCTAAGTTGCAGGAAGTATCTGCGTTTTCGGGCTGGGACTTCTCATTATCAGTTCTCTGCATTGCCCTTTGGCTTATCTACTGCGCCCAGAGTATTCACGAAAGTTCTGGCTCCAGTGATAGCGTTCTTCAGGCTAAAAGGAATACAGATCTATCCTTATTTGGACGATTGCCTGATTCTGGCTCAAGGAAGGGACGAACTTCTTCATCATTTGCAATATGTGATAGCAGTGCTAAGATGCCTGGGGTATTCTGTGAACGAAATAAAGTCCAGTCTAGTACCCTCTCAGGACATGTGCTTTCTGGGTGTGAGACTGAATACAGCATCCCAGATGGCCTTTTTGACCCCGGACAAACAAAAGAATCTTTCCCTTTACTTCCATCAATTGTCTCATCAGTCCAGGCTGACTGCAAGGACAGTCCTTCAAGCCTTGGGGTTCATGGCATCTTGTATTCTGGTGCTTCCCAATGCCAAACTGCATATGAGGAAGCTACAATGGTATCTCAAAATGTATGGACACAGCACTGCCAAGATATGGACACTGTCATTCAGATAATACCTTGCATTCAAAAGGAATTTTTGTGGTGGGCTCAGGAATGTCACCTAAACAAGGGACTCTCTGTGACCCGGCCAGAGGCGAGTCAGATTCTAACGACAGATGCTTCAGACAAAGCTTGGGGAGCTCATCTAAATGGAAAGTGGATACAAGACACGTGGCCTGCCAGACTACAACATCTACATATCAACTTGAAGGAGATGTTAGCAGTCCAATTTGCATTAATAGCTTTCAAGGATTTACTTCTTCCAGGGCAGGTGTTGGTTCTAACAGACAACACAACTGTCATGTGGTACATCAACAAGCAAGGGGGAACACATTCTTATCCTCTATGCAGACAAGCAATGATTTTGTGGGAGACTGCTCTCAGTTTACAGCTAAATCTTCAGGCAAGGTTTCTGCCGGGAGCACAGAACTCCTTAGCAGATGTGTTGAGCAGGCAATTATGGATCCCCACGAGTGGAAATTGGATCCTCATGTATTTCAGAAATTGACAGTGTCATGGGGAACTCCAGACATAGATCTGTTCACTTCTCCACTAAACTACCAGCTGCCAAAGTTTTGCACAAAAGGTTTCATCCTACAGCTTGGAAAGTGGATGCTCTTTCTTTCAATTGGAGCAATCTTCATGTGTATGCCTTTCCACCTCTGCCTCTCCTCCCAAAGGTACTCCTAAAGGTCAGACAGGACAAGCCAAAGATGATTTTAATAGCTCCAGATTGGCCTCGACAGCACTGGTACCCATTACTGAGAAGTCTGGTACGGAGCCTCCATGGCCTTTGCCTTCGATTCCACACCTGCTGTCTCAGGAGAACAGTCATTTACTCAATGTCAAACTTCACTCTCTTCACCTAACAGCCTGGCATATTCTGTTTTAAACCCTGGAGGGTCTCAGCTTCCACAGCAAGTTTTGAATGTTATTTTGGAGGCCAGAAGGCCTAGTACAAGGAAAGTGTACGCAGATAAATGGAAGAGATTTTTATTTTGGAGTGCAGCAAAGGAATTTGATGTTTCTAAGCCTAATTTAAGTGTGGCTCTTCAATATCTTGCTGAGTTACTGGACAAAGGTTTGTCCTTCTCTTCTATTAAGGTTCATGCTGCAGCTATTTCTGCTCACTATGACTGTGACCCACCATTGTTTTCTCATCCTTTGTTTAAGCAATTCCTTAGAGGTGCAAAGAATATAAGACCCCCACGTAGAGCTCCTACTCCTGCTTGGGATCTCAATTTTGTGTTGGAGAAACTCACTCTACAACCTTTTGAGCCTGCAGCTACTGCCGAGTTGAAATATTTATCATGGAAGACTGCTTTTTTGTTGGCCATTACTTCTGCGAGAAGGGTTTCTGAATTACAGGCTCTTATGGCAGTTGAGCCTTTCTTAATTTTCCATAAGGACAGAGTATCTTTGCGTACTAATCCTTCCTTTATGCCTAAAGTGGTTTCTAGTGTGGCTTTAAACCAAACTATTCATTTGCCTACTTTTTATGCAAACCCCCAAAATAAAGGGGAGAAGATTTTGCACACATTGGATATACACAGGCAGTTGCGATGTTATTTGAGCAGAACTAAAGGGTTCAGGCAGTCTCAGCAGTTATTTGTTTCATTTGCTTTGGGTTCTCAGGGCAAGCCTGTTTCAAAACAAACTATTTCTAAGTGGATTGGGTTTTGTATTGCTTTCTGTTATTCCCATCATGGTAAGGAGATTCCAGCTGGGATTAGGCCTCATTCCACTAGGGCTACTGCCACTTCTACAGCTTTTTTAAGGGGGGTGGCAACTAAAGATATTTTGGAGGCAGCCACTTGGAGTTCAGTGCATACTTTCTCTAAGCATTACCACCTTCCTCTTTACTCTAAATCTAGGGCTGGTTTTGCCACTGCTATTTTACAGGGCATTTTGGCAGCACCTAATGCTTTATAGTTTTGCCATCCTCCCTTACCACTGCTTTGGGATTCTACCCAAGTGTAAGAGGACTGCAGCAATGTGAGATGAAGAACATAGTACAGTTTTGTACCTACCATAAATGTAGATGTTCGAAGATCTACATTGCTGCAGTCCAATTTACCCTCCCTCCTTCCCCTCTGTAGTTAGAGGCGGTGGTGTGGTTTGGGTTGTAAATATTGTGGATATTGTATATATTGTACATATGATTAGTGCAAGGGTGGTTGGTTGTTTTTTGCTGTCTTTTGGTTTTGGCCTTTCTTTTAGGGTCTTCTGACATCTGGGGCAAGAAAAGACTGAGGATATGACGTCGGTCATGCGCATTTGTACCCTGACGTCCTGATGTCAGTCTTAAGCGCCTTGACCGACGTCAGCCTAATACTTTGATATTCGGGCCGACCGAGGACAGCGGACTACCCAAGTGTAAGGACTGAAGCAATGTAGATCTTCGAACATCTACATTTATGGTAGGTACAAAACTGTACTTTTCGTTGATTCACTTTTGTACTGCACTGAGGGTACTCCTTTCTTAGAACTTACTGAAACTGCATGGTTTCCCTGGTGAACCAGCAGGGGTTGTGGCTGCCATGTGCTTAGGCCTACTTCTGTTTGCCACGTGTTGCATGCTATCTGCATTTGTTCTGGCGCCTGCTGAAACCATGCTGTTGTCACTTGCATGCATACTTGTGTGCCTTTCTGTCACTATATGGATTTGACAAAGCTCAGTGGCTTTACTCAACATTAAATCACTGTCCCAAAGCAAAATCTTTCCCATAGTAGCACAGTTAATACCACACATGAGCCTGTGCTTTATTAACTCATCTTTTAAGTCAATAAAGCAATACATTTTAGCTTTGTTTCTCAGGTCAGTAATGTAAGCTGCAAAAGTTTCCCCTGGTTTCTGATCTTTTGTGTAAAACAAATGCCTCTCTAATGTAATATTTGTCTGGGGGTTGCACATTTCCCTGAATTTGTGCTTCAAACACTCAGGGGTCTTATCTTGATTCAGCCTGTACAACAATATGACTGTTTTCACCTTCTCCCTCATATACTGCTGGTTCACACACAAATGAATGCTCTCTTTCAGTGGCCTCTGACCCAGCTAGGTTTAGCAACATGAATGTCCTGGTGCGTACATCTTTGTCCGAATAAGCTGCTTGTATAAAAGTATTGTACTCTTGCTCAAATATTCTCTGCAATATTCTGATCAAATACAAGTGGTAAGGGCTTTCAAAATCCATCTGCCATATTAACACGGGTTTTGCAAATATGCACAGCACATAACCATATACCAGAAATTTACGCTAGTATTCATAACTTTGCCCAGTAGCACAACAAGCCCCTGAATAACTGAACTTTTTGAAATAAGTCTCTCAGACACTGTAGTAGTATTGAAATTACTGTACTGCAAGAAATCACCTCTTATCAGTATAAGAAACATTTCAAATAACTACATGATGCAAATGAACTGGGCAAAAGAAGTTCATAGTGAGAAATATTTCAAAGTAATTGCATTTTGTGAATAAACAGGACACGCCACACAGAAATTTCCCCAAAATGGTGGTACCTTGCTAGATAATTCTGTACAGTGCAAGAAACACTGCAATGGCAGCACTTTGAGAGTAGACACACCCAGCACAAGAAACTTTTCGAAATGGCTATACTTTGACTGTACTTCAGGAAATAGTTGCACTTTGCGCGCGCACACACACACACACACACACACACACACACACATACACACAGTAATAAGCACACACTGTGTAAGCACTTTCTACACACCGAGATGCCTCAAATAACACTAGTTATGCCCTTGATACAGTACAAAGTCGTAGTTATGCCAAAACACAGCACTTTGCCAAAAACATAATGTGCCCTCTTTTTGCCCTTATTTTGTTTTGCTCGTTTTAATCTCTTTTCATGCTTATTATGCTTTTCATGTGCTCATTTTACTCAAAACATGCCTGTTTTGCCTCAAAACACTCATTTTGCTTTAAACATACTCGTTTTGCTTTTCTGATAATTGTTTCATCAAACATCTTAATCTTAAACAGTTCACTTAGTTAATAAATGTTTTGTGCCTTCCACTTGTTTAATAATGCGGTTTGTGCCCTTGTAATGCTCCGTTTTTTTCTTTTTTTGTAAAATAAACTGTTCATGCAATTTTTTCTTACCTTTGGTTCTTTTCTGGTTCTTTTTTCATGCTTGTTCTTAGTTTATCCTCGGTCATCTCTGCACTTCGTGTCTCCGAATATCAATGCCTGGAATCCCTGTTCTGACACCATGTCACTCTTCTAGACAGGATCCAATAGAAGAGTCTTTGTGAGTTCTGTTCAAACAACTTTATTATGTACAAACACATCTCGGTATAGAAGTTTACTGACCTTAACTTAAGTAACTTGTATACAAACTAGCTATTGCATTCCTACATGCTCACTCTTTGGCTGCACTCTCAAAGTGGCATTGGGAGTAGCACATGCCTGCTATTTATATGTGCACATTCAGTCCTTGATATGCTTCTTAAAGATACAGCACATGCACTGTGATCTACAACTGTAGTCTGTAAACAGGCTTCATGCCTCATGAATGGAGAACAGCAGCAGTCATCAATCTGTACAAAGGTGGGCCATCTACAGACCCTGGAAACTACAGACCCATAAGTCTCACTAGTCCTGTATGGAAAGCATTATCATGGGCCTGATCAATAATGATATAGTAAACCTCCTGACACTGGACCTAACCCAGTTTGGTTTTATCAAGGGCAGATCTTGTCTACTAAACCTGGTGGACTTCTTTGAGAAGGTCCCCAAAGCAGTAGGTGAGGATAGAATGGTTCACACTGTCCACCTTGACATGGCCAATGCATTTGACACAATACCCCACTCTGGCATTGCTGACAAACTCAAGAGATTAGGTACAAACCCGTATGTCACAAGTGGAGTCCCTCAGGGATCAGTCCTTGAACGACTCCTTTTTGGCATTTACTTCTCTGAAGTCAGGGCCAACGTCAGTGGTCTCTGGCTGACTAAATTTGCAGATGATTGCAAATTAGGAGCTGTCGTTCAATCCCTCACTGACACAAATGTTCTCCAAGTAGGGCTGACACAGACAAAAAAATGGGGTCAGAGCCATGGGCTAAAACGAAATGCCAAGAAATGCATAATAGTTTCCTTTGGGAAGTCATCCACCCCTGACAACTGTCATGTTGACAGCACACCTCTTAGACTTGACCCAATAGTCAGAGACATGGGATGCACACAGACAGTAATCTAGTCTTTCATCATCATGTGTTTTTAGTAGTGAGGAAATCATTCTGTGTTGCACAACTTATAAACAAAGGTATGGTATCTAGGTCCAAGGAAGTCATTGTTCCACTGTATTCAGCATTCATCAGACCTGCCACTGAGTACAGTGCCTCCTTTGGTATGTATGTATCCAGGCATATGCAACAAATGGAACATCCACAGATTACTCCCTAAACGAATACAGGGAGTAAGTAAAATATCCTGTGCAGACCACTTGAAGGCCCTATCCTTGTATTCTGTCTCCTACAGGCTGTTGAGGGAAGATCTATGCCTGGCATACAGGGCGTCGTCAGACTGCAGTCTGAATCTCCTGCATATCAGCAAAACAAACAGCACCAGAATTACCTATTCTAAAGACTTAAACCTTGCTTGTGATATAAATAGGACCTGCTGGAGACAGTTATGTATCTCGGAGACTGACTCAAAAAGTTCCACAACACAGAGATGCGTTTTCCTGGATTTATCAAGTCCAAAATAATGTCATCTGCAAGTAAAACCAACTTGAGTACCATAACAGCTGTATCCTTGCATTTCCGAGACTCTCATTTTTTTTGCCAGTGACTAAATGTAACAAATAACAATGGGAAAGAGGAAACCCTTGCCTGGTTCCTATGTCCAAGTACAACTCATCAGAGAGGAACTCTTGCACTTAAATTTTTTTCCTCTGATCCTTCATATATCCTCCTAATTGACATTATTGTATCAGGGAAATCAAATTCTTCCATTGCTGTACTCATAAAATCCCATCTTACTCTGTCAAATGCTTTGTACTCATAAAGACCGATTATCAACAGTGGTGTGTGTGTGTGTGTGTATATACACACACACACACACACACATATATATATATATATATATATATATATATATATATATATATATTTTTTTTTCCCCCCTCAACATTTTGCTTCCCTGTGGATCATCATTGTTCTGTTAATGTCAAATGTTTGTCATCCACAAAACCACATTGATACATATCCATCCATTTTGGCAACACCTTTGCCATTCTTTTAACTAGAGTAGACACAAACACTTTATAATTATGTTTTAAAATTGAAATGACTTTATGAAGCTGGGACTTATGCGCCTTTAATGCCCTTATCTAATATAGCCACCATACCTTTCTTCCAAGATGCTAGTGCTTCCCCGCCTTTTAAAATAGTATTAAATAAAAATCTAATCTTTTATATCTTTATCACTTTTTCCCTCCTAACTTTCAGACTTCAACAAGAGTGCCACGTGCTCCTGGTGGCTTCTGTATAGATTTGATTATATATCACTGTTTTTATCCCATCTCCTCCTGTATTAAGCATTAGTTTCTGATCTTCATTTTCATATAATCTTGGCATAAATAGGTCTTTCATAAATATTTTCATTTGTGCTCTTTGTTTTCCACATTCCTCTGCTTTATACAGATTTTCATAACATTTCCAAAATATTTTTAATACCTGTATAGGATCTCTGGTTATTTTTCTTGTCATAGGCTCCCTAAGTTTGGTGACAGTATTTTCTGCTTTCTGTTGCCTAAGTTGCTGAAAGTTTTTTATGCTCTGGAGTTATCAGAAATAGTTGCTAAACAGCAATCTTTCTGAACCCACTCATATTCTCCAGATACTTTATTTTCTCTAACATTCCACGGTTGCTACTGATCTTGTTCTGTTCTGTTGTTCTGCAATACTTTGTCAGCCTCTCATAATTAATCCTATTATTTCCTAAACCTATCTTTCCCTTTTACTTCTACCCTGTTTTCAAACTTCATTTTCATTTTATCCAACTCACTGGCTATTCCTTTTGAAGAAATTTTTCTCTTCCCTAATCATTCTTGAATAATTTCTACTACCAAAGTCTTAAATTTCACTTTTTAACAGGCAAGTGGGAAAGCACCAGTGTCTCATTTTTGCTCCATTACCCTGCATTTTTATATTAATTTCTATTGATGCATGACCTGAAATAGTTATTGGATGGATCTTAAAACTTTCGATTAAATGCATGTGTTCATGTGAAATATAATTTCTGTCCAGTCTAGCCCAGACGTCCTGACTGAGGCACTGCTGCATTATTCTTAACAGGTGCGTTATAGCTTGCTGATGTCCATGTGGGTTACCAAAGCTTTACCTTTGTACATCTGGGCAATAACCTCATTTCATAGGTGTCTGGGTATAAAAGTGTACATACGAGATCCTCAGACCATCTTGCCAGCAGCCCACACACAGGTCATCGCACCGACAGATTGCAATCATTTGGTCTTCAGATACTGTAACTTTGCTTGTTGGATCAGATAAGCGCCTCATGGGGAACCTTCTAATTTCTTGCCTGTTTTGCTAATAATTGTTAGATATCAGCTAGTTAGGAGTAAGTGCATGAAATATATTTCTTATCCAGTATAGCCCATTTATTGTAGCTTGAGGAATGATATGTAAATTCTGTCTAGAGTTCCTTTACTACTTCCATTTCACATATTTTCATAAATTTCTTAAGTCTACCCTCTTTTGTTATTTTTTTCCCTTCTAGGTCCTCCTGATACATCCTCACTTTTGCAAATGCAGTTCCATTCCCCACTTACAAGTAATGTTCCTTGCTGAAAGCTGATTATTTCTCCAAACATTTTCTTAATCTACATAATAGCAGTTTTTGGCGGAATAAAAACAGATGCCAGTGTAATCCTCCTCTATTGCCAGTAGCCCCTTACTACCACAAATCTGTCAATCTGATGATGATCGGTCCATTCATCAATGGATGGTCTTTGAATCCAACCTCATGTCTGACAATGGCCAGTCTAGATTTTAGGATCCACAGCTCGGACTTCCCTCCCCTTACCGTAATCCCCTGCTTTCTCCATTACATCAGATCTTGCGTGCTGCTAGTAGAAAACAGATGTGGTCAACTTCACTCAGACTCGCTTTTCAGATTTTTTCCATTGCATATGTTTTTATAGATATACCCTTCAAATTTCTACTAATAGACCCTTGCCCAAAAAACAAAAAATAAATAAAACAAATAAACTTCTCTACTCACACCATTGCCCCCCCCCACCTTCTCGCCTTCTGTGGTAGTGATATGATAGAATAGTCCTGTTTACTAGTTCTATTATCATCGTCATCCATCATCATCATTCTTGGTTTTACTGTAACATTTTTTTGTTTTTTTTTCTTTTACTTATTTTAGAGAAATCATCAGGCTTCAAAATGTGTATGGTGTGTAGTCACAAAATTCCAATGTCCACTGTTTGTTTGGGCATGGTCCATCTTGATGAATGTGTGCCTTGATGCCCCTGATCTCCAATGTGGGCAGTCGTTGAATGCCAAAACATATTGATTTTGAAAGGACTTCTTACACCCCCAGTGGGAGATTCGTCCCAATACTTAACCTGTGCTGTGGAGTTTCCAGATCTGCAGAAATCCTCATGTAGACCTAAAGGGACGAAGAGTTGTGACAAGCCCAGAAACAAGGGCAAAGAGACTAGTAATCACTCCCCCAAACCACTCTTTCTCTTATCTGTCTTCAATGGCTCAGATCACAAAACTTTGTTTCTGTAGTCATAGGGCCTCAAACTCCGCATTTATTGGAGTCAAGGTTTTCTCTGGAGCCTATTTCCCCTAACTGCGCTCCCTCTTCTTACAGGAAAGACTGTTACAGATATCTTTCAGACCTCCTTCGACTTCATCTATCAGACCATTCAGGTCTAACAGAAGTCTGACAGAAGCAGATGTGGCCCAAATTCACAAATTCATTGGGGGGGGGGGTCCCACTTCCAACCCCTGTTGGACCCGTTCGCTTTGGTCCATCTGTTCACTCATACTCCAGTCCATCTTCCGGGTTCAGGGACCTTGGATCCAAGCATCACCCAAGGGTTGTTCTTGTCTGATGTGAAGATTGGTAGTCTTCCACTCCAGTGACATCTGTGATTCTGTCCAGTTTTGAGTGCCTCAGATCTGGAGGGTTCTCAGAGCTGAAACATCTAAGTAGGATCTGGAGTTAGGGGAGTGACACTGAAATTGTTTAATTCTTCCCTTGCTGTCAGAGCTTCGGCACTAGATGGCACAGCGCCCATGCCTGCATTGGAGCAGAAAGATACAGAGACTCATCTGGTTTGGATACCTTCGCTCCCATTGGGGTGTTTATAGGCTCCTTGGCATCCACTTTCGAGGAGATAGAGACAGAACTCTGCTTTTCTGTTCAGCAGACTTTCCCAATGCTCTCACTTCTTCTTTTCCCCCAGCAAAAAACCTTGGGTCCTGATCTTGATCTTCCTATCCCATCGGGACAGCTGATTCCATTGATGCTCGAGACAGTTCACATTCAGGACTCCCCTCAGTCTTCCACTCCGGAGGGACCTTATAAACATACATGCAAGAAGAAATAGGTCAGCTGTCCACAGGAGTCTCTTACCAAAGACACTGATTTCATTGGAGGGTTCCCCCAGATCACCATTTGAGAATGTCTCATTTGGGGAAATCCTCACACTTTTAAGACAGGAAGACAATTGGCTTCTGAAGCTCCTCCCAAGTGGAATCAGTGTTTCTTGAGACCTTCAGATCTGGTTTGTCTACTTCTTAGGTGGCCCTTCCAGTGGATAAAGATGGTAGACTGTATCTCTCAGCAGACCTGGAAGAAGGCAGATGTGGCCAAACCGATACCCTGTAAACCAGATACATTTTTTGTACTGAAAAACTGCTCACATTGGAGTAAAGACCTGATGGTGGGTTCCATGGTAGTAGCAGTAGCCATCTAAAAAGAGCTGACCAACGAGAGCTCCTCTGCCTATCCTCATAACAGGAAGTCCACATCTTTGGACAGGTTTGGGAAGCAAGTTTACACTTCAGCTGCCTTCGCTGTGAGTGTGCTGAATTTTTTGGTGCATATGGCAAGATTTCAGAAAAATATGAGCAAAGAGTTCTCCAAATTTCTGTCTGGGTCCATGTCTGCAGAGGGCAAGAAAACTGTGGACTCCCAGCTGGCCACTCTACAGTCTCTTTCCAACACGTCAATGCATCTGATCTCCAGTGTGACTGGAGGACCTTGGAGAGACATTGGTACAGGTATTACCATGAGGAGACATGCTTGGATGCACTTGTGTGATGTTGCAGAGCCTTTCAGGGTGTCATTTGTTAATATCTCTGTTGATGGGTCAACTGGTTTCGGACTAAAAGAAACACACACGCACACTGTAGGAGTGAGCAAGATGGGAGCACCTTGTTTTTGCCTTAGGGAGTATATTTTGCTGCACCCCAGAGATCCTTCTTTAGGAACCAGAAGGATGTAAGAAAGATTCTGGAAGTGTCAAGGATTCTCTCTGGATGCTTCTGGAGGTAGAGATCCCATGGTGGTGGTGGGGGGGGGTGATTCTAACAGTGAATGTCACCACTGCAGCCTAGGAAGTCCACATAACCAGGGCTTCTAGGGTCCTTTCTCCAAGAATCCTTACCAGCCCTCCTGAATGGCTGCTCAGATACCATATTCTGGAGGCAGTGGGGAGTACATATCCCTCCACCCAAAAGCCTGGACATCCATTACCAAAGATTTATGGGTGCAGAGGATTATAACCAGAAGCTATTGCATTCCCTTTCTTATTCTCCTCCACCTTAAAAGAAACTTCCCAATGTTCCACCCTCTCAAAGAAAAGCAGCCAATACAGAAATAAAACAAAAGCTGGGTAGACAAGCAAGTCATCCAGGAGTTCCCACCAGACCAACATGCATCTCAGGCTTGAGATTCTTTTGTGGAAGAACTACTGGATTTGCTAAGTAGACCTTCAAGATGCCAATAGATCTTTAGGGTGCATGCTACCACATCATGATGGACAAGAGATCCGGAATGTCGGACAAGAGAACCAGAATGTTTCTCTGCTTCTGGCTGGGAGCCAGTCATTTTCAGTCCAGAGCCCTGCCCTTTGATCTTAGCACAGCCCCACCCCCTCTGGATGTTCAAATATATGGCAGTGGTTGCAGTTCACCTCGGACTGCACCGGTTCCAAGTGTTCTCTTACCTAGATGACTGACGCATTACATTTCCTGCTAGGGCTTCCCATGTTCGGGCCAGGAGCGCCATCTTTCCTCCCAGTTTGGTATCACAGTAAATCTCTACAAATCTCATTTTCTCCTTGTACAGACATTGAAATGCTTAGGTGCCATATGCTGCAATCCAGTTAGCAAGGCTGCCAGATGCCAGAGAACAGATTGTCCACTCTGAAACCAGGCACTAAAGGTGGTGGATTCAGTCTTCCAAGGTATCTCAAGACAGTCCGTTAGTATTCCTTCCTGCAAAAAACGCATTGGCCAGGGATGCTTCGCAGCTAGGTTGGGGCAGCGTATTACATAGAAAAGGCAGTCCAAGGCACATGGTCCTCTTCTGAGGCCATTCTTCACATCTGTGTTCTGGAGATGAGGGATGTCCTCCTAGTGTTGCAAGCCCTCCAGGATGTCCTTTGTCTGCGGATGATTTGTATTCAAACAGACAACATATCAGTAGTCTCATACATCAACAAACAAGGGGGGATCATGTTCCTACCTCTTATGTTGGGAAGTGAAGCATGTGTGGCAGTGAGTGATATCTTCTGATCTGATACCAATGCACATAATGGGGAAATCTAGTGTTCTTGCAGACACGTTGAACAGATCCTTTCTTCTAGCACACGAGTGGTTCCTCAATCTGATGGTGGCTGAACAAGTTTTCCATCAGTAGGGTGACCATGCTGGGATCTCTCTACCTCACCCCTCAACACCTAGTGAAGCAAATTGTTATTCTCCAATCCCCCTGAAGGAGGAGTCACTGAGGAAAGCTTTGAATCATGTTTGACCCCCTGATCTTCTTTATGCCTTTCTCCCTACTCCTCTGATCCCAAAATTCTTGCTGAAGGTATTGGTGAGGAAAATCACAGTCATCCTCATTGCACCTATCTGACCTTGACAGGTGTGATTTCTCTTTCATTGGCAGCATTTGGTTACACCCTCCATGAGTGCTAGATCCTGATACAGACCTACACTCTCACTTGTCTGGAATGCCTCACCCATACATTCAGGCCCTCCAGTTAACCTCTTGTTTTTTTTCACTTCCTAAGATGGTTAGTCAGTCCAAGCTTTCTTCCTCTGTAATCTATATTCTTACATCTTCTCGAAGACCATCTACCAGAAAAATTTACAAGAGTAACTTGAAGAGTTTTTTTGTGTAGGTCTCCCAAAGGAATCCGGACCCCTTTTCAGACCCTCTGCCTGCTGTCTTAGATTTGCTAGCCTCTGTATTTCATGGTGGGGTTGGTAATTCTATGATCCAGGAACATAAATTCTGTCAACTTTAGCTTCTCTTATATTATGCAGAGATTTCATGAGGGGGTGCCTTCCTTTTTAGACCTCCCCTCTGGGTTCCTACTCTTCCTTTAGGATATGACCATTTTATTTCTTCAAGCCTTAACTCACCCACCCTTTGAAGCTGCTGTCAAGGTGGACATCATAGCCTTGACTTGTAAAACACTTTCTGGTAGCAATAACTTCTCCTTGAAGAGTATTGGAGCTGCAGGCCTTGTCCTGCAAAAACTGCCTTGTATTGTTTTCCACAAGGATAAGAGTATCCCTGTGAACTAATTCATCTGTTTACCCCTAAGTGAGCTACTGATACATCACTGAACCAGTGCATCAACCTGCCTTATTTGTTTTCAACATTTTCCAATAAAGGAGACCTTTGCATCATATGCCAACTCTGTTTCTACCTAAATTCTCCAAAAACCTTCAGGAAGATGGATCAGGTATCCCTGTCTCTTCTTCTAAAGCTGAGGTAGGCCAAGGAGTTTCAGAAGTATTCTTTGTTAGATGATTATCTGACTGTACCTCTTATCTTTATAAAGAAAAGGGTTTGACATTGCCTAGGCCAGTGAAAGCTCATTCAGCTAGATCTGTCTCAGCTTCTTGGACCTTCTTTTCTAGGGCTTCCATTGATGTTTGTGCTGTTGCTACTTAGTGTAAGGTTCACACATTCATTTTTCATTATTAACTGGATTTGATCTCCAGGAATAGGTCAAAATTCGGTTCTGCCATCTTCCAGAACATCAGTCCATGAGAAGACCTCAAGAGCTGAGTAGCTTAGGTCTCTATCCCATTCATTGAGGAACAGATGGGAGAGGTAACATCAGATCAAAAGTTATTTACTTATCATAATGATGGTGTGTTACCTGTTTCTATCCTTCCCCAACTTCCCGCCCTCCTTCCCCCTTCCATTTTATGGAAGATATTTTTGGTTTCTGGTTTGACACTGTGATATGTTCCCCAAACAATGTCCTGTGCTGTTTTTGCTCCAGAGCAGAACCTTTTTCCCCACAGTTCTTGTGGGGTTTTTTTGTTTTTTTGGGGGGGGGTTATATCCATCATTTTCTCCTCTGTCTAGGAGTTTCAGGCAAACGTAGTCTGCGGTAATGTTGAGGATAGGGGATTATGGGTAAGGGAAGGAGCCTGGCCTGTGGATCCTGAAATCTAGAGGGGTCAAAGGTAGATCCAAGGTTGCATTCAAAGACCCATGCATAGAGTAAGGATGGATGCAGTTAAGACAGATCTATCGTCATGGTAAAGACATTACTTTCGTTTATTATATTTTTCCTGTTCTATTACCATTGGAACCCCTCTAGCAATTAGTGTCATTATTCCCATTTTCCTTTGATCCTGATATTCTGCTGATTATCCATTTTGAAATCCTTTCAAATTAACTTATTTCTTTCTTTCCAAATGTGTCTCCTGCAGCATTGCTATTTGCACTTTGCATTTCTTAATATAATTTGTGATGCCCTTGCACTGGCCCAGGAATCAAGGAGCCTCAGAAATCACCACTAATACCAGTGAGGGGCATCCACATAGGGGAGGATAACAAATGCACACAGTGAAGTACAGTTTCCCTTAAGAGCACACAGAGATCACAGTCAGTCTTGGGCTGGTTTCTCCCCTTTCTCTCCAGATCCCCAATAAGACTCCCCAGTGGCACAAATATAGAGTGGGGTTTGCCAGGATCCCAAGCGAAGTCCTCCTAGCACCCACTGTCCAACCAGTGCTTTGTATCCCTGCCCAAGTAGCTGACACACATACACATATATGATTTATATACAACCACACAGATACTCCTGAGGAAGGCTGGCACAGGTTCACTAGCTGTGCCCCTTCTGTCCAGGGTACAAGGTAGTAATCACTGCAAGCAGGACCCTTACTTAGCTACTAAAGAAGCCCTTCCTAAGGGGTGTCCAATTATTACTGTGCAATATTATTATCCAAATGGTAAGTGTGACTGAACAGCAACGCTTATTGGAGTGGCTTTGCCAGTATCACTATATACATGCAATGTACTCTAGAGCTAAAATTATATCTACACAAAACAGCCACAGATGAAAGGTTCAAAAATATTTAATAATAAAAACACAAGACAATACTTCTTATTACACAGTGCTAGTCAAGAGTTCAGAAATCACAGAGAAATGCTTAAAATACTACAGTAGAAAAGTTCTGACATCAATACAGAAAACAAATCTTCCTATTTTCTAGCTATATATCTAAGAGCAAACACAGTTCTAAAATAAACTTGCATATAGAGCAAGACAGTGCTGGTGATGTTGGATGTTCTGAAGACAAATGCCAAATGCTCTTTCTGTCCTTAAATTGATAACACAGTACTACTGACTCATTTCAGAGTACATCATTTTTTCTCTGGTTCCCAGGCTAACAGAAACTCGGAGTGTAACAGCCCTTTTGATCTTGCAGTTGGTCAGGAATATGTCGCAATTAAAGACATTATATATGTAAAATCTAGCAATTAGCTCTAGTCTCAAAACAAAAGAAAGAATCTACTGGTCTAAACACCTTGGCTCCGAGCCCTGAGATCAAAACAGTCATAAAATGCTCGACTTATCAGCTTTCCTACAGCAGAGTGCACTATTACATTTTTGCAGTTCCACATCCAATACAGTCTTTTCACATTTAAGAGAACAAGCCTGTGGCTTATATTAATATTTAGAAATGACAGAATTATCTGCAAATTTTTGTCTAGCTAAGCTGGCAGCCTTCACATAATTCATTAATCTTTTCTTTTTGTCTGTACCTGTAAGGACATTTGCATTTCAACATACTGTGGGTAGAGTAGCCATTATGATAAAAAGCTATTGTTCCTGATTATTATACATGAGTTTTTTTATGTGCATTTCCTGTTCATCTCTCACATGCAGATGCTAATCTTTTATATAGTTATTTCTAATCTTCATTTGATTATCTGTCACATTTCTCAATACTTAACTGTTTTAATGAAAACCCTCAAAAAATACTGTTTAGAATGCAGCATCCCCTATTAACTTAGAAACGCACAAAACTATGTACATTTTTAACAAATGAAGTTTTAACCTTCTAGATAAGAACAATTGCCTCAAATCAACAATTGCAACCACAGGCATAACCTAATCTCAAATTAAGGTACTTATGCTAAATCGCATGTTAGAGCTTGCATTCCCACTTCCACCGATTACGCTCTGTTCTTGTCTCACCTCTTTTACTTTCCCAGATTGAAATACAGCTTACATGCTTTAGGAAAACAGTAACTTTTAGCCCTAAGAAAATGTGCTATGGATACCTTTAAAGCTAAATATCTATTTCTATTAAATGCATGAAAGTATTAAGGCTGCTAGGGAGGCTTTCTTCTCTTATTAACTTCCCATAATTTCAAAATGTATTTTTCAGTGAACTGCTTGTTATTGCACCTATGCATTTTGCATTTGGCATTTCCCTCCGCAAAGAATGCCCAAAACTCTAAAGATAGTTGCTTGCACCAGCAGACAGCTTGTCTCCGTGGAATCAGCAGTGAGAAATAAAAACAGTTAACTTGCAGATGCATAAAGGAAATCTTTTGCAAATGTCATTCGGAACAGAATGCACAAAAATTACCTGACTAACTGCCTCCAGCTGCAGCCTTTGTGTCTCACTGAGAACATTTGCTAATGAAAAAAAAAAACAAGCCGATATCTTTCTAGATGCAAAAAGCTTGGCATTTTCCATAGCTTTCATCATTTTGACTTATTTTTCAAGCCCATTTGTTTAAAAAAATGTTCATAGCTTAAGCCAAAGACATCAATCTAGACATCTATCCTGGTAAAACGGGAAATTATCATCTTAGTTTTACACTCACTCCCACCTCTGCAGACCAAAATCACAGCATTATATTTAATTCAGCTTCCTTCTGTGCAGTCTGTCTTCTCTTGTTATACTGTAACATCTGTATTTCTTAAACTAAAAAAAGGTAATTGTTTTCTTTAATATCATTAACACATACAGTAAACTCTCACTTAACCGGCACCCATGGGGATTGGTAGATGCCGGATAAGTTTAGTTTCTGGTTGCTTGAGAGCTGCTTTGCAATTTTTGATTGACTAGCATGCCAGTATACGGAGCCAATCAAAAATCACAAAGCAGAGCCACTTTTGTTCAGTGCAGAACAAACAGAAGAGGCACCGCTTTGCGAGTTTTGCCATATGTTGTTATATGAGCCAATCAAAAATCATAAAGCGAGGCCTCTTCTGTTCGGTGCGAAACAGTGAGCCAATCAAAATTGCTGGTTGCTTGAGTTCCAGTTAATGGAGACTCTACTGTACAACAGTCACTGAACCCACCCCCCACTTACATATATAAAATACCCCTGACTACCCACTGTACAGGACTATTTCACAATATAACAATCATGTTACATACAAATACTAATGCGAACAAAATTTTTACCTACAGTTACTTTTTTCCATTTAATGCCTTTCTAAACATTAAAGACATAATGTGGGTTTTATGCTTTACAGTCCATCCACAAGTTCAACAAAGTCAACAAAAGTCCAGTCTTTCTCAGCCACTTTTATTTGCAAAGCCATATGTCACAGATGTGATTTATACTTTATAATATCACATTTATTCACAAATTTCAGTGTTGCTGGTCTTCCTGATAATCACCATCTCCAAACACTAGACTCTAGTTCAAGTCAAAGGTACTCCTGATTCTTTCAGTCCTTTCCTGTGCTTTTTTTTCTCTCAATAATTTTCCTTGAAACATTGGGGAAAAACTTTCACTGGCAAAGTCTCTTTATGGGCTTTATTGTTTAGAGTTCCCTACTACCTGCAGGCTCAGCTGCTTTTGTTTGATAAATATTTCCTCCTTACCCTGTTCTGCATCAAAAATGTATTTGATCTTCCAAAAAATACTCTGAAAACAGCTGGATGCAGTAGCTTGACTCTCACACTTGCCTCACTGCATTCTCTGACTGCTGGGAGAAATTTGCTTCTCCACTTCCTGGTGTAAACTGAACAATCATTTTCTACCAACTCTGCTCTCTCTGATTTTTAATACTTTTCATTTCTGCCAAATTTTTTCCAGGATCAGTTTTTTTTGTTGATATGATTGCATCATTATTAATATGGATCTTGGCTGCTTTCTCATGGCCAGTTTGGAGCATGCCCTTGATGTGCCTGTTAAATTAACAAATCCTGTTTTGGAACGCCAGTTCAGTTGCTTATTTATGCTTTCATAAAATGAATAGACAGTTCCTTCCAGTTTCTCTGGTACAGCATAAAATCTCAGGATCTGAAGTAGTTTACTTAATTTGATCTTCACCCTGTGGGTTTCAGATCCACATTGGATCCGACAAGGCTGCATTTTCCAGCTATGGATCCGAGCTCGAGACTCCTCCCCTTACCCATAATGCCCCCATGTCTCCCATCTCCCTTCAGATCTCGTTTGCCGCCATAGTGGTTACAAGAGTGGTTTCTGAGCTCCACCTCCTGGGTCACATAAGTGAACTAATTTCTGTTTTTTCTTTCTCTGACATCTTCTGTTTCTTTCTTGCATCCTTTGCTTTCACTCGCGTCTGTGCTGGATATCAAAAAAAAAAAAAAAAAAAAAAAAAACAACTTTCCTCTTCTCTCCTCCTCCTTCTCTCTGAGAGTGTGCGTGTGTGACTTTTGGGCCTGTGGATATGGCAGAAGCCCCTAAGCAAGATTTAGGAAATGCACAGAGTGCGGCCATAAGCTTTTCCTGGTGGATGGCCACACTCTGTGCGTGGTTTGCCTCAGTGCAGATCACCTCAAGTTCCTCTGTCCTATTTGTGCTAGTTTCAACTCCAGTGCACTTAAGGACAGGCGGGACAAACTGATACTGAAGGGATTGCTCCCCTCTTCAGGAACTACTGTCCCTTCCTCTCCAGCAGGGTAGCAGCAGCTGCATCTTCTACTTCCTCTTCTCCGGCCTCTGGGACTCAAACTCCTGCTAAGAGATCTGGGGAAGGGGACAAGGCCAAGAAGTACTGTTCCCGCAAGCGGTCCCTCGACCGCTTGTCGGAGGCAGCTCCCCCACAGGAAGTCAGGTCAGCGACTAGGCCTGGATTTCCTCCCCTACACTCCTCCAGGTTCTCTGACGAGCCCAAGGAGACTCATAGCCAGTACCCAGTAAGGACTTCTCCCCAACAGCTCTGTCATCCAGTTTCGTTGCCGTCCTCTCATTCCACCTGAAATTTAAGTGGAGATGGAGAAGATGATGAGGAGATTCATCTGCACCCAGATCCAGATGGAGGTCTTGCCGGGACCCTCTCCCTCTAGAGGGGGCTCCTTGCAACCTTTGTTCTGACCAGTAACTAGGCCTCCGATCCGACTGGTGGTTTTGGAGTTCTTGGATCTGAGGGCTTTCTGGGTCGGCGCCAATGGTACCATTTACCTTGACGCTGGCCATTGCCTTGAGCTTGTTGGATCCGATGAGATTGAATCCTGGCTCTTGGAGCCGTAGCCTTGGGGTCAGATCTGAAGGGGTGCTGTCTATTCTGAGTGCTTTGGAGCGGAGCATCCCTCTCGTGCATCTCGGCTCCGACTCCCCATTGGGTCAGAAGGGGATGGGCCCCATCTGTACATCCCAAGAGGTTTGCCCCACCTCTGCATTTGACATGGTGGACAGGGTTCTTTTGGTGTAGAGGCCTCTGACCATTTCATCCTCTGACGCTGCCCAGACCCCCCTGGTTCTGACTGTGGTTCCGACTGTCTGGCTGTCTCAGGGATGGCCTCTGGTCGTGATGCCCCAGGAAGTTCCAGTGGAACATCAAGAGGTTTGCGAGTCCTCTTCACCCCCCTAGGAGGTACCCCGCAAATGTAAGTGTAAGAGGAGGCACTTGGACTCTCCACCAGAGTCCCTCACAGAAGACATGGACTTGAATGAAGTGGAAGGTTCCCCAAGGTCACCCCATGAGGATGTCTCCTTTGGAGACATCATGGAGCTCTTTCACCAGAGGGTGAGTGATCAGCCCCCAAATTGACCTCAGATCAGTCCCTGTTCTTGGAGGCATTTGGTTCAGGCCCATCTACCTCTTGGGTATCCCCTTTTGCTGATCCACTCATGGATTTAATAACATCTAAGGCATGGAAGGAGCTGGACACCGTAGCACCCATCCCTAAGCGCCCCAGCAAAGGGTTGGGGTCCCCGGTAGATTTGATGATGGTGGCGGCCACCACCAAGAAGGAGCTCGCTCAGGAGAGCTCCACTGTCCATCCCCCTGATCGAGAATCAAGAGCGATGGACCATTTTGGGAAGTGAGTATATGCTTCAGTGACCTTCTCAGTGAGGGCGCTGAACTGTATGGCACATGTCAGACTCCAGAAAGATCTAGTGAAGGAGATCACGGAGTCTACCTCAGAGTCCATGCCGACAGAGGACAAGAAGACTTTCTCCGCTCGAATGGCCACACTAAAAGCAGTTGCCAACACGTCCATGTGACTGCTCTCTCATGCTACGGAGGGAGCTGTAAGGGCGGTAGGAACAGGCATTGCTATTAGGCATCATGCCTGCCTCCGTTTGTGTCAGTTTTCGGAGCCGTTCAAGGTGTCTTTCACCAATGGCCCCTTATGATGGTTCTTCCCTCTTCAGGAAGTCTGTCAAAGAGACTTTGGTCCAGATCGAGAAGGACGGGAAGACACTATCTTCCATCGGGATCTGCTTCTCCTCTCCTCAAAGATCCTTTTCCAGGAATCCGCAAGGAACGAAGAAGATGTGGTTCTAGAAGTCTCCGGTGTTTTACTGGGATGCTCAGGATTCTCCATCCCTCAGAGGCAGAGGGGGTCTGAAAAGACACTGCCTGAGAGGCAGAGGGGGTCCTAGGAATTTTGGGTCCCAAGAACCCTTTTTGGAGGGACCCAGGCAGCAACCCTGAGGGGTTGCCTGACTGCTCATCTCTGGAGGCAGTCGGGGGTTGCATGTCGCTACACCTGAAGGCAATGGACTCCATTACGAAAGATCGCTGGGTGTTGCTAACCATATGCAGAGGATATTTCGTTCCATTTAAGGAACATCCCCGTCTGAACAAACTCCTTCCAGACATCCCACCCACACAACAGGAGGAGGCAGTGCTAGAAATAGGAAAGCTGCTGAATAAAACGAGTCATCCAACTGGTCCCTCCAGGCCAGTCTGGATCTGGTCTTTACTCCAGGTTCTTTTTAGTGCCAAAGAAAATGGGGGACCTCAGAGTCATCTTGGATCTGTCCACATTGAACCTGTCAGTAACCAAGACAAAATTTTGGATGGTCACACTTCAATCTATCCTGCCTTTTTTTCAGCCCGCAGAATGGATGTGCTCGATTGATCTCCAAGATGCGTACTACCACATCAAAATGGACAGATGCTCCTGGAGGTTTCTTCGCTTCCGGCTGGGAGCCAATCACTACCAGTTCAGAGCCCCTCCCCTTTGGTCTCACCACAGCCCCCCAGAGTGTTTACCAAAGTGATGGCGGTTGTAGCGGCTCACCTGAAGCTCCAGGGTATTCAGGTCTTTCCGTACCTGGACAATTGGCTCTTTGCTTCCCCCTCAGAGCATCTACTGTGTCAAGCCAGGGATTACTTCATCCAGTTAGCAAACAATCTGGGTACCAGCATCAAGCTGAACAAATCTTCTCTAGAGCCAGTCCATATTCTGGACTTTATTGGGGCACATCTAGACACTCTTCAAATGAAGGTTTTTCTCACCCTGGACAGGATATGCAATTTAAGAGTGCATGTCTTACAAATTCTAGATGCTCAAGTCCCCACAGCCGCAGCAGTGCTCAGGGCATTAGGCTCCATGGCAGCCACAATCAATCTCCTGCCATTGGCTTTCCTGCATATGAAAGTTTTTCAGTGGACATTTGCAGTCCAGTGGTCCCTGTTAGACCTTCTTCTCACCTTTCTAGTGAGAATCTCGAAGGCATGCAGGGACTCCCTTCAGTGGTGGATTCAATCTCTGGTTATCCTCAAGGGACATTTCTTTCACCCTGTTTTTCCCAAAACCACAGTGACCACGGACCGGATGCCTCCCAACTAGGGTGGTGGGGGGGGTTCACTGCTTGGGAAGGACAGTCCAAGGCACGTGGTTCCCCTTCAAGACAGAGTTGCATATCAACGTTCTAGAGATGAGGGCGTGCTGGCATTGCGGGCACTTCATGCCCATCTTCCTCTAGGGTTGCCTTTCAGACAGACAATATGTCAGTAGTGTGGTACAGCAACAAACAAGGGGGAACCTGATCTTATCCCCTCTGTCGAGAAGCCATGAGAGTGTGGGAATGGGCAATCTCCACCAGCCGCTTTCTAGTAGCAATGCACATTCCGGGGCCATCCAGCATTCTAACAGATGCCTTACAAGTGGTCTCTGAATCCTTCAGTAGTGGAACAGATCTTTCTAAAGTAGGGTCAGCCTTGCTGCAATCTCTTTGCATCTCCTTCCAATACGAAATGCGAGTTTTTCACTCTGAACCTCCTAGAGGGGGAAGCCCCCAGAGATGCACTGGTTTATGCTTGGCCTCCCAGTCTCCTATATGCTTATCCTCCACTTCTGCTTATGTCCAGGTTTCTTCAGAAAACTTGAAGGCTGGAGAACACTTATACTCATAGCCCCATTCTGGCCTTGCTAGGTTTGGTTCCCCTCACTATGGTCTCACCTAGTTGTTCCTCCATGGACGTTGGATCCAGTTCCTGATATTCTTTCTCATCCCTCAGGGATCCCTCATCCAGATCTGGACAGTCTGAAGCTCACGGCTTGGCTGATTTGGTTCCCATGATTATCCCAGATTGTCATCCCCTGTAAAGTCCATTTTGGTGGCAGCTCTCACAAATCCTCCACCAGAAAGGTGTATCGTAGCAAATGGAGATGTTTTGCCATATGGGCTACTCAGCAGGCTTTGGGCCCTTTCACGGCTCCTCTTTCAGCGGTCTTAGAGTTTTTGGCCAGCATCTTTCATCATGGTGGTAGTTCTTCCACAGTTAAGCTGCTGCTGGCAGCTGTCTCTAATTTCCATGTTGGGGGTGAATGTCTTCCTGGCTTCTTCCAAACTTTGCAAGACCTTCCTTAAAAGGGACTTTTCTACTTAGACCTCTGGTTAAGGACCCTACGCCTCCGTGGGATCTTACCTTAGTGTTACAGGCATTGGTTTCTGCACCCTTCGAACTGGCAGCATCAGTTGATCTTCAGTTTTTGACATGGAAAACTGCGTTCTTGGTGGCCATTACCTCAGCCAGAAGAGTGTTGGAGCTTCAAGCTCTTTCTCTAAAGGTGCCTTACATGATCTTTCACAAGGACAGAGTGTCATTGCGTACTAATCCATCCTTTCTTCCTAAGGTGGCCTCGGAAGCCAGTATTAACCAGATGATAAATTTACCATTTTTTTCCCCAACTTCCAGAACAAAGGGGAATACAAGTTTCTTCTCCTTGATGTTCATAGACAACTGAGATTTTACTTACATAGGACAAAACCCTTTTGCAAATCTGATCAGCTCATGTCTTACACTAAACCTTTTTTAGGCAAGCCAGTTTCCAAGGTAACTATTGCTTGATGGATTTCTTTGTGCATTGCTTGAGCCTATGAGGTGAAAGGTAGGTCCCTGCCAGGACAAGTGAAGACACACTCCACCCGATCTATGGCAACGTCAGCTGCCTTCTGGTCTAGGGTATATCTGGATGATATCTCCTCGGTAGCTGTTTGGTCCTCATCTCATACTTTCATTTTTCATTACAAGTTGGATATTGTGTCTTGGAATAGAGCATCTTTTGGCTCTGTGGTGCTCCGGAATATCCTTCCGTGAAGGCCACCCAGGAGTTTATGGTAACTGGGGACTCTGTCCCACAGGTTGAAGATCAAATGAAGTAAACTACTTCAGATAAAGAAGTTATGTACTCACCATAAGATTCCATCTGAGTAGATGTGCTTCATTTGTCCTCAGCCTTTCCCCTGACCTTATCATTGATGCAGGCTGTGTTTAATTTTGTATAATTGTTTTGGCCCTTGACTCTGTCCAGGTCATGGAGATCCTTGTTATGATAAGGCGATATTGGGTTGGGTATATACCTTTTAGGCAGCAAACTTGATCTGAAGAGAGACAGGGAGGCATTATGGGTAAGGGGAGGAATCTGGAGCTCAGATCCATAACTGGAAAATGAGGCCATGTCGGATCAGATGTGG